>NC_135096.1:18269247-18371747 GCF_051107435.1 Chaetodon auriga | reverse complement strand
GTCTGTCTGAGCAGTAAGTTTGTCCCTCTGTGCAGGTCAGAGGTCAGAGGTCATCCCCGGACCATCAGCCTCCAGCAGCCCGTGTTGGACGAAGCGTTTCCGTGCTGAGTGAAGCGAACTGGGATCTGAGGCCGAGCTGGTCTAATCGACGGTGGCAGCATAGAGTGAGCTCACGCCTCTAAGCCTCTTACACTAATTCACCTGCTGCTGAGACGACGACCTCCTCCGCCTCCTCCGCCTCCTCCTCGCTCTGCTCCCAAACCGGACTCCCGAACGGGCCGGCACGGCGCTCCGAGCAGGACGGGATCCCGAGGAGCGGCGGAGATGCTGAGCGGAGACGTGGTGGCGGTGTGGGAGGTGGAGCTGAGCGACGGCGTGCACCGGGTGGAGTTCGCTCACGGCACCACCACCGGGAAACGGGTCGTCTGTGTCAACGGACAGGTGAGTGTGTGGCGTCCACCTGTGAGCCCGAGCGCAGGTGATGAGCTGTTAGAAGGATGTTAGGAGCCGAAGAGGAGAAAGCTCTGTTTGGAGTATTGTTTTACTGCAGTAAAAGTAGAAATACTACACTGTGTTACAAAAGTCCTGCATTCAAAATCATGTTTCAGTAAAAGTATCAGAACATTCAGAGAAGTAGCAGTAATACTCTTAAATACTCCAAAACTCCACTGAAGTAAAAATACAGAAGTAAACAGCAGCAAATGTACACAAAGTATCAAAAGTAAAAGTACTCAGATGAGCTCTGTGTTGTACTTTAATCTTGTACCTCATAAACTTTTTCCCTCGATTGCAAAGCGTCACCTTTTATAACGTGCTGTCAAAACGCTGAAAGTAGAACATTTCCCTTGAAAATGTAGAACTGGGAGTAGAAAGTTTGATGGAAATACCCAAGTACCTCAGACTTGTACTTCAGTACAGTTTGTGAAAGTAAAAATACACAAATATCGCTTCACGTTGAGCTGCAGTTCCTCTCTTGGCCACCAGATGCTGCTGTGAGGAAACTGACTGCATTGAAACGAATGAGGAAACTTCAAACTTTTACGTAGAAATACTGCGTTTTTAACGTTTCCCAGCGACTGTTCTCAGATCAGATGTCAGTCCTCTGCTGTGGACAGTTCACCGAAAGCAGGAAACCGTGTCTCCTCCACAGGAAGTCATCAGAAAAGACTGGATGTTCAAGCTGGTCGGAAAGGAGACCTTCACCGTGGGAAGCGCCCAGACCAGAGCCACCATCGCCATCGAGGCCGTCAGCGGGTTCGCCTACGAGTACACGCTGGAGATCGGCGGGAAGAGTCTGCAGAAGTTCATCGACAGCCGGGCGGAGACCACCAAGACGTGGCTGCTGAAGGTGGACGGCGAGGACTGCAGGGTGGTGCTGGGTGAGCGCTTTGTGGGGGGGGGGGGGGGGTGTAGGTGAACGCTGAGGCCTGGTCTGCTCAGGTGGAGGTCAGTGGGGTCATTTTAGGAGACAAGACGACCAGCGTCCGCCTGGCTGGATGACAGACACCCAACCTGATGTCCTCTCAGTAAAAGTCAGTTCACTTCCTGTTTTTAACCGCGGCGTCCGTCTGTTCTGTTCTTCTGTGGTCCAACAGAGAAGGACACCATGGACGTCTGGTGCAACGGACAGAAAATGGACACAACGGTGAGACTCACTCAAAACATGAACATGGACAGAACTGATGTCGTGTTGATTTAGAGCACAGGGTCAGCAGGTGATGCTTATTATTCTAAAGGATGAGGAAATGATCATGCTTTCACAATAAAAGCTTGTCCTCCAGGGAGACAGGTGCTCCTTTCAAAATAAGATTCAAAGCTTCGAGAGGAATGTGTGTCCTCACGAGGGACTCTGGAATCTGTCTCTGAGTGCTTTTGGTGGACTGTCCGCAGGGGGAGTTCGTGGACGACGGCACGGAGACACACTTCATGGTCGGAGAACACGACTGCTGCATCAAGGCGACGAGCAGCGGGAGGAAGAAGAGCGGCATCGTGCACAGTTTACTGCTGGATGGAGAGAAGACAGCAGCCTCGACACAGTAGAGGAGGACGGGCCTGTGGACCACAGCTGGACTTTGACACATTCAGAGAACGAGGTATTTCCACTGGTCGTGATTCAGACACCTGTGACTGCTCTGAGACCAACGATCTGGACTTTTTCCCAGTCACGTGTTCTTCAGGACACGTTTAGAAAGTCCACACACGCAGATGTTCATGTAAACACAGCAAATAAACCCTGAACTGTGCAGCCTTGTGTGTCTTCTTCTGGTTTCCTGGTGATTCCTGTCCACATGTCCGTTCGGACTTTGCAACTTTATTTTGGAGGGGCCCTGATAGAAGTTCCGCTCTGAAAAATAAACGTAATTAATTACTTAATCGATAGAAAATCAGAGAAATTAACTCATTTGAAGGCATTTTTGCGCACCGCCCGCGCAATCAGCATCTTCGTGAATGTCACTGCGTCAAGCACGCGGGAGTTGGCTAAAGGAGGACCGGAAAAACAAGAGGTTTAATGTGCAAAATAAAAGCATTAAAGATGTTGCAAGTGATTGGCTTTGAAATCAGAAGTGTTTTGTGGTTTGAATTCATTTTTTAGACGCATCATTTGTATTAAAAAGAGATGAAAATGACTTTAAATGAAAGAAAAGACATAAAAATAAGCACATACAAGCCAAAGCTGGACAGCAGACTGGAGCTTTGACGAGACTGAAATACACTGTAAACGTTGTTTTATATATTTATCCCTCAGTTCGTAGAGTTTTTATTGTATTTTATTGTAACTCTCTCTACTAATGTAAAATTACCTAAAAATATTCCACAATTTGTCGTCAGTTTTTCATTCAGTGTGAGTTGTCATGGTCTTACAGTTTTTTAACATGGAGATATGTTTATTATCAAACCACTGTTTTCAAAGGCAACTTTAATGGTTATAACTGAGCAGTCAATAAAAAATGAGTAGTTAAAAGGTTTTAGTCAGGTTTCCTCTGGGTGGTGGGCTTGATTCTGGGGGTATTTGTCCTCCTGCTCTGTGGATTTGAGACGTCGTGTTCACGGTATGACGATGACACCGGAGGTTTTATTTTGAAAATCCTTCCCGGAACTCGTCGTGTTGAGTGCGAGCGCCTTGCCTCGCGGGGAGGAAACTCATCGGAGGGTAATGACGTTCCCGGCTGGGCTCCTGTGGCTCCAGTCTGCACGGGATGGAACTCGCAGCGCTGGAAGGGGGAACGGCTGAGCGTTTGGGCGCCGTGTGCGGGACCTACCTGTAAAATTAGCGTGTTTTCCAACACCTGGAGGCATTTTGGAGGCGCTCGAGCGCCGCAGGCTGTCGCGCGTGCAGTTTTGTTCTGGACGGAGACGTAATTCGGCGCAGCTGGTCCCGGAGCGGAGACAAAACAACGGAGGGACGGACGGGAACAGGCATCCTAACTCCCCCACCACGACCCGTAAAGTGTTTACCAAGCTGCCGCACTGTCACCAGCTGCTGCTTTACTCTCTGTTTTTTAAATGGCTGCTTTCGTCTCCTCTCCGGGGCTTTAACTTCCCACTCAGTCGGTATGTAAAGCGGACTTTAACGGCTGAAAAACGGCGAATTTCCCCCCTTTTCCCGGCTTGGGAGCTACAGCTAGTTAGCTTTAGCCGGCTAGCCTAGCCACCTAGCAACAAGGCCGTTTTTTATCCTCCTCGTTTGGTCAGTTATGACTGTAAGTGACTCTGAAAGCTGCTTTAAATCGAGCTAAACTCGAGCGAGTGTCGCTTTAACCGTCCTCGGCCTGTAAGGATATGGGGAAGCTTTGCTCAGCCTGCCGCACATCTGTCACCGCACCGGAATCGGGAACCGGGACGCCCGGGGCAACAGCTGCTTTCACCGGCCAGTAGCAGCAGTCTGGCCGCCTCCGCCAAAGAGAAAAAGCTGGAAATATCGCTGGCTTTAAAGTTCCCGGGGATGTAGAAGAGGATAAATAACCTTTTTTGGCAGAAAAGACTCGCAGTGATTTTCGTTAATTATATTCCTGACAGTACGCAGCGTTCACCGATGTGTTAGGTACACCCAGACCGGGGAGAAGGGCATGATTTGAGGCTTCTCTGAGCCTGGTTCCCTCCTGGAGGTCACAGCTTTCACCTTCCTTCATCATCCTCCTCCTCACCGCGAACAGCCCGCCTGCCCTGCTGACGAACCCAGGTGTTCCCATTCGGAGGTGCAGCGATGAACTACCAGCAGCATCTGGCCAACTCGGCCGCCATCCGCTCCGAGATCCAGAGGTTCGAGTCGGTCCACCCCAACATCTACTCCATCTACGAGCTGCTGGAGCGGGTGGAGGAGCCGCTGCTGCAGAACCAGATCCGGGAGCACGTCATCGCGATTGAAGGTAGGTCAGGTGGAGGCTGGCTGGTGTGAGGGTGTCACAATAAACGTCCCGGTTCGTCCTGCATCATCTGCAACAGCTGCTTTCATTCTTCCAGTGTTTTAAAATCGCTTTTCTGCGCTTTGAAGTGTGAAATCAGGGTGGAGGAAAGTGCTCCAGCACCAGCAGGCTGCAGGTTTGAGTCCCTCCGTCAGTCAGCGCACAGGATCAGACCCTGGACTGAACGCTGCACAGGTGCACCAGCACAGTCTGGACATGTCCTGTCAGCAGCAGTGAAATGGGGCTCTCTTACTGCTTATCAGAAACCATCAGGACCAGTACTCGTCCCCTGAGTTGTCCTACTTGTTGTCCTCTTTTCCAGCTGTGTCCATGACAAAGACATCATGAGCGCTGTCGGGTTGCTGGTTTGATTCCCTGAGTTTTAAGGTTGTATTACCTCAGAGTGATCACTTCAGGTCTGTGTGTTGGGAGTATTTATACACAGGTGTACTGCAGTATTTCATGTCCTGGCAGAGGTCAGGTGTGCCTGAAGCAGCGTTTGCTCCGTCTGATGCTGTTTTACATCCTTTTTCTCTTGGGCTGTTGCACTGTGAAACACTAACATCCTCTTCTGCATTTAGAAAAGTGTAAAGATCTCCTGAACGACCTGCATCTGCTCTGAGATCTGTAAAACCATCCGCCGCTCAGTATTGATTTATTGATCGATGGGAAAAGGTGGTGTCAGCTGGCAGATGTGCTGAATAGAGACGCCGTGTTATTATCGTTGCATTTTGTCCTTTAACCGAGAACACGGCCGTTGAGTCTGACACTGAAACTGTCGGGACGGTTTGAGGAGCTGAGATTCTTTTCCAGGATGAGTTCAGTCTGATGATGATGATGATGATGATGATGATGATGATGAAGATGAAAGGCAGAGCGGCCCCTGTCAGATCCTGTGAGCTCTGTGTTTGTGTCGTACCCGACTGTGTTTGGACAAACGTCCTTCCTGGGCTCGGCCTCTGTGTGTGAGCTCATGTCGTTCAGGAACATCTGTGCGTCGTACACAACCTGCGCCGTGACGGACAGATGTGTCCCGTCAGCTCTGTGGCGTTCGATCTGCACACAGAGAAGGTGAAAACAAGCCGCACGAGGCCGCAAACGAGGCGGCGTTTGATTTGAAAACACACCTTGAACTCTGCAGAACCTCTCTGTGCGTCTACGCCGCTTTAAAGGTCACGTCGAAGCGTTTTCTGACAGGATTTTTGACCTTAACACCCAGAAAATGTCAGGCGGCGCTGCTAAAAATAGCCGTGGACTGTATGCGATGAAGACGCGCACAGACGAGGAGAACTGACTGAGTTTCCTCTGAGTGTGTCTGAACTGAACAGGCTTGAGGGAGATTTTGTAGAAAGCTGAATATTTGAGGAGTGCTGATGGATTTGGGATCAGAGAGCTGGTGAGGACCGGCTGAGGCGCCGTGGCGTGTCGCCGGCTGCACAGCTGTCTGAGGCATGCAACACAGCAGTCGGAGCGGTGACTCGCCGCCTCTTTGCTCATTTCCATTTTCTCTGGATTGGCTGGCGCTCGGTGACTCATGCAGCTGCTTTCATGCTGGAAATAACCCAAAACAGCAGCGGCGGTCGTGCTGTCGGCCTCTTTCTTTGCCCTCAGCGCACATCTGGACGCGTCGCTCGCATTCATGTCGCGTTACGCAAGCTCTCAGCTGGAGAGGCCGCCGTCCTCCCCGTGTGTTTGTTTAGCTGTTATGTAAGGAAACAAACTCCTGCCGCTCCGATCGGCCCAGTTCTGGCTCTTATGAAGCAGGTGAGACTCGGCCTACTTCCTGCGCCGTGACTCACAGCTCGCCTCAGCTCGCCGCCGGCGTGGGGCTCATTTGCATGTGAGGTGTGTGTGAGGACGGACGGACGGATGTCCTGCAGGCCAGGTGACACTGACCCATTGTCAGCGTCCATCCTCAGAGACAGACAGACAGACAGCTGATGTCACGTCTTCATCCAGACATTTTGGACCTTCACAGACAAACGAAGGAGCTCTGTTTCACCAGCCTTCCTCTCCTTTACTTCATTTCCCAGTGATCAGTACTTTCAGTATTTCCCGCCCCCTGCTCTGCTCTGATTGGCTCTGATCACAACATAACCAACCAAAACCAACAAAGGCAACAAACAAACCGCCGGCCAAAGTTCACCTGTTCTCACCTGGAGCCCGTTTGTTCGTTTACTTCTTCCTCGAACAGAACTTCATTCGGCCTCTCCTGAAGTCCGACGATTGATTACAGAGGAGCTGATCCTCTCGGAGCTCATTGATCGGTGTATTGATTTACGGGTTCAGCTCCATGAGCTCACATGAGCTCCGTCCTGTTTGTGTGTTTGGATCAAAACATTAGATTTGAGTCCTGAACAGACAAACGTCCACACCTGTCCACCCGTCACCTGGACGGCTGAGGTCAGCTGATGTGCTGTGGATGTCGTTAGCAGCAGGTGGGACAGTACACACAGTACACACAGTACACACAGTACACATATTGTACCAGATGAAGCTCATTTTCATCTGAAGTGTCTGATCGATTATCAAACAGCTGATTGATTGACGGTTGCAGCTGAAGCGAGGACGTGTCTCAGACCTGCTCCATGATGCAGGTGATGCAGTGTTTGTGATGGACTCAGCCAATCAGAGACAGTCTGACATCAGAGGTATCCGTGTTGTTTGCGTTCACTTGTTTGCTGATCGCAGCACACTTTCTCTTGATGCCGCCGTCACATCAGGACAAAGCCGGAGGCGGGTCGTCCGTCAGAGGGCGCTTACGTAACGCCGCAGCTGATTGACGTCCGCTAATAACAGTAATAAGAAGTCACAGCGATGCTTTTAAAAGGGGGCTTAGCCGTTGCATAACAGCGGCCGCTGCAGCGCTGCCAGCACGCCAGTCTGTCTTGAGAAATTATGCTGAGATCTCTGCACCTTTTGTCCATAGAGCCCCCCCACCCCGCCCCCCCGCCCATGCTGACTGCACCAGATTAGGGCCAACTGCAGACATCATGTCCTCGCTCTGCGAAGTGGTTGTGTACAATCATTTGTTTTCCTGCGGGCCTTCTTTCATTAGGCCTAATGTACGAGGTGAAGCATGAGTCATCGTCAGGCCGGAGCACGGCGAGCGCGCTCAGCGGAGGCGGAGAGACGCCGCGCTCGCCCATTATGTCCCTTTGCATCATGGTTAATTGTGTCGGAAGGGGACGTTTTACAGATTTACTTTGGACACTTATGAAATGAGTTCACCAGAAGCACGATGATCAATATCAGCAGCGAGGCTGAGCGTCGAGCGTATCGGAGCAGGAAACGCCGCCGGTGCACAGAGGAATGTTTCTTAATCTACTGATCAGAGATCAGGGATGTCGCTCCGCTGCGATGCTGCATTGTTCCTCCTCTTCCTTCCCCGCTGACCTCGACACAAACATCTGTCCCATTTTCCAGTGATTCCAGGGAGTGATGTCTTCTGTCAGGCTCAGTAACAGCAGCGTGTGGAGCTGATCCTCGGACCGCGCTGAGGTCAGAGGTCGCTCGGCGTGGTCACCATCTGACCTGAAATCCACCAGTGAGACGAGGTTAACTGGGATCTCTGGGATTAGCTGCAGATCCCAACTTTTCCTGCTCCCTTTAATCTGCCTGCAGTGGGTTATGTGGATCTGTGCTGACACCAGTCCAGCTCAGATTAGAGGTGGAGACCTCCAGGCGGCTGTGAGGCGACCCCGGCCGACACAAACACTGTTTTCAGGTGGGAGGACGAGCCTGGAGGCCGTTTGTGGAAGAGCTCTGATCCCATGTTTTACCTGTTCAAGCGTGAAACATCACTGTGCTGTGATATCAGCTTCTTTGATAGAAAGTCAAAGCTGCAAGAAGCCAGTGATGAGAAGTCAACTACGACTCCCATGGTGCATTTCAGCAAGAAACAGCCAATCACAGAGCTTCTCTGTGGGATTCTGGGTCAGTTCTGGTTGAATTTGATAACTGGTCCCAGTGGCAGCAAAGACAATTTGACTCTCTAAAGAGACAAAACTGTCTGCATTCTTCTTTATAGCAACAGCAGCGAGGGCTGATGGGTGTTGTAGTCTTTAAAGAAAAAAGATTCTCAGACTCAGTTTAACCTGATGGAGATATGAAACCTGTGGACTGACACTGACTTCCTGTCTCACGCAGCATCACATCAGGGTCTCTGTCCACGCGCTGCATTAGTCCACAAACGAGGTTAACGAGATAACGACGTCCCCGAGCGGGTCCCCGTGGTCATTAAGCTCGGAGGATGCGGTCGGGCCGACGAGCTCATCGATCGGTCTGCGGAGGAAGCGGCCGGGGGAATATTGATGCTGGAGAAATGTCAGAGATGTGATGTGTGCGAGGAGGCTCATCGTGCCGCTGCCAGAGGAGGATTTACTCGAGTTAAGAAGCTAAACACCGCGTGAAACGAGCCGCTCGGCGCAAGCTCAACCTCCTCTACCTGCACTGATCTGAGCCGGAGACGACCTGTCAGGGAAACACCTGCTGCCGCTCGCTGAAAGATCACTTCTGCTTTTTGTGTGATTTGCTTTATCGTCTCGTCTCCAACACAGCAGAGGCTGGTTAGACACAAGCTAAACCAACTGAGTGGAACTGTTGAGCCCAATACGCAGCGTGGAGCTCAGATGGAGCTCAGGTGGAGCTCAGGTGGAGCTCAGATGGAGCTCAGGTGGAGCTCAGGTGGAGCTCAGATGGAGCTCAGATGGAGCTCAGGTGGAGCTCAGGTGGAGCTCAGATGGAGCTCAGGTGGAGCTCAGGTGGAGCTCAGGTGGAGCTCAGGTGGAGCAGTCTTCTTCTTTAGAGCAGATTGTTGACATGAAGCACAAACCAGCTGTGTGTGTTCTGCCATGACTGCTTGTTTGGACACGAGCGTTCATATTCACACACGTCATAAACTTCTAGCTGTCTGCTCGTTGTTGTCAATAAAAGCAGCTCATAGGTGCATGCGTGCCCGGTGTGACGCAGGTGAGCACACCTGAAGGTCTGAACAGAAGCGTGTGACCTGTGTGCTGTTGATGTTTCCTCTCCTGCCTTCATCATCCTGTGTGAAGCGTCTTCAAACCTCAGCGTGCCGCGAGCCCCCCTCTCTCCTGTTGTAATTGGGCTCAGCTGAGGAAGGGTCACCTGTGAGCGGCGGCGCTAAAAATACCTCCGCCGCCACGCGGATTCCTCCACTGCCCGTCCGCCGAGCATGCAGATGATGCAAGGATCTCTGGGTAAAAACCTCCAGGGTCCCATTAGGAAATGTAGTTATCAGCCATCCCTGAGTGTGTGTGTGTGTGTGTGTGTGTGTGTGTGTGTGTGTGTGTGTGTGTGTGTGTGTGTTAGCGTTAGCGTTAGCGTTAGCCAAACACATAACTGCTCTCGAATGCAGCACATTCGTTCTGTAAATGCTGCGTTTAAGGCCTCTCGGTCAGTTTTCCAGGTCTCGTTTCACGCCCCGTCCTCGTCCAATGAGGCTCCACGGAGGCTGTTTGGCACAGACAGACTTTTGGACGGCGTTTGGCTGATGTCCCGCTCTGTCTAATCTGTGTCGTCCCAGACACCCTGCCGAGACGCCCGTGTTTGTCTCTTAATCCCTCTGTTTCGAGCTTCCTCAGCATATGGACACACACACACACGCACACACACACACACACACACACACACACACACACGACCAGTGACCCCCAACCCCCCACTGTCCAGACTGGTTTGATCCACAGTCCAGGACCAGTTCCATGTGTTTTATGGTGACATCTGCTCCATTCTTATCTGCTGTGAGCAGCGTCTGTGTTTTCAGCTCCGTCCAATAGGAGGCCAGAGTTTCTCAGGTGTGTTTGGTTCTTTGAGTTCTCGTCAGAAAGAAGCTGGTCTCTGTGGTTTTTCCTTCACAGCAGCTCGTGCTGGTCCTCAGACGTTCATCCTGCTCCAGACCGGCTCAGACTGTGGACCTGAACCTGAAGTCCTCAGGTTTCATGTATCAGCGTGATTCGTCCTGTAACCTGATGCCGCCTCGGCGGTTTGCGTGTCTCTCTTTGCGCTGAAGCTCATGCAGAAATATGAAGTTCGGGGAGCCAGATGTTTTGGTTGGCGGGCCTGACGAGGCTGCTGTTGGCCTATAAATAGCTCCAGCTGTGTGTAATGACAGGACACATTGTTGCTGAGCATATAGAGCCTGTGGACTGGTGGAGCTCACTTTCATGGATATATGCGGATCACTGGAACGGAACCACGTGGGTCAGAGCTGCTGTGATTGGTCGGTGAACAGGAAGTACATGTTTTAGTCGTTTAGTAATGACAACAGCTTTGGTTTTGTCTTGTTGGTCAAGCAGAGTGACACATTAGAGGATGTCGGCTTGGACTGAGGGACGCCGTGATGGACACTCTGACGTCCAGCGGACATTAATCAATAATGAAAGTGATCGGTGATGCGCGGGCAAAGTGTGTGTCTTTGATGGAACTGCTGACCTGCGCAGACTTCCATCTCCTGAACGAAGACGTCCTGCAGCTCGATGGATCATAAAGGTGAATAATCTATCAGCTCATACGAGATGATAATAATCAATATCAGCTGCTGATCAGTCCGTCAGACCGCGCTGTCCCTCGTCCTCTCCCCTCCTCGTCTTCGTCTCAGAACAGTTTTTAATGGGTCATTGTGTCTGAATAATGCAGAGCTCCAGGCTTTGATGCTAAATTTGGTTTGGCATCTCGCTGCCGATTGGCTGATCTGTATCTCTGAGCGCCTGTCGTCTTCTCCCGTCGTCCCTCCCTTCTGCTGAAGTCTGTCCACGTCTCTTCTTCTGGTCACTTCTGACCTCGAGCGTTTCCGCTTCCTGCACATCACAGTGATGGCTGATGGGAAACCCCTCACCTGCTCTGGTGCTGCTGATGTTTCACACCTTTCCCGCTGACTTGGCAGAAAGCTGAGTCTTGCGTCCACAGAGGTTTTACCTGTCCGTCCGGTTTCTGAGGAGCAGAGCTGACAGCTGAGGTGAAGCTGCTCCTCTCAGGCCTCCACCTGCCCGAGTCACTGCCCAGGTGGAGGTGGAGGTGGAGGCACTCGCTCCTCTTCCTGGTTTGACGCAGACTCGGCGCTCAAACGGCTGTTTTGATAGCTGATATCTTTAAACCCTTTAAGCCCTCTGTTCTCTGCTCGTGGAGCGCGAGGACGTGCTGCTGCCGCAGGGTTTGGACTGTTGGTCTGATCAGATCAGACGCCTGAACACGTTGTTTTGGGCATTTTTAAAATGAATGTTTTATGGGCCAGTGGTTGAAAGAGTAATCACAGAGTGAACTGACGATGAGATGTGTTTTAAGAGTCTTCCTCCAGCTTTGGTGCTTTGGTGCTTTGACGACATTCGTTGTTCTTCTGTTGTGTGAATCAGGCCGACCTGCTGAAGGTGTGCAAACTGCTGCAGCAGCGACTGCGTCGTGTTGTGAAGCCTTCGGTTTCCTGCTGGCTGCAGAACACAAACAGGAATTTCTTTGTGTGACTCAGCAGAAATCAAAGTCAGTGACTGCGAGGATCAGTGCAGGCATGTGAGAGGAAAAGCAGACCAGGACTTCACGTCAGCACGATGCTGCTCTTTGATCTGCTTTCAGAGGAACTGCTCAGCAGATGAGGTGAAGCACGGGGCCGTGACCAGGAACTGAACCACACTTTATACTGCCCTGAGGTTCCTCATTGTGTTCATGCCAAAAACACGCTGCCGGAACTGAACGTCTCTTCAGCAGAGCGACAGGCGGAGAGCTGAGCTGAGTTCCTGCAGCTCTGACGCTCACAGAGAGGCTCTGGTACGAGGTGATGCTGCTCAGCCTCCACGTCTGCTCTGTGATCCTCTAACGAGCCTCAGAACGTCGTCCTCTCTGAACGGTCGAGTCAGACGAGGCCGGCTGTGAGGACAGTGAGAGGTCAGTCTTTACTTTTGTCCTCTCTGTCCTCATCGTCCCTTCAGCTCACATATGAACCCGAGTCAGTCAGGAGATCACACCTGGACGTACGCTGTTTGCTGCGAGACATGTCCGCCTCTGGGGGACGTCTCAATGATCTGCTTCCTGATCCACACATGCAAAAACACCAGAAATCCCCTCATACACAGAATCCTCCCCCTCAGATCT
Organism: Chaetodon auriga; assembly: GCF_051107435.1. Lineage (NCBI taxonomy): Eukaryota > Metazoa > Chordata > Actinopteri > Chaetodontiformes > Chaetodontidae > Chaetodon > Chaetodon auriga. Next base: position 18,359,238 of record NC_135096.1, on the reverse strand, counting down.
CGGTGCCTCTGGCCTCCTCTCACACCTGTTATCCTGTGTGAAGGCACCTTGGAGGACGTCCAGCTGCTGAAAACACCTGCAGGGACCAAAGCGACGTCTCTGGGACGTCGGTGCTGCTACAGATTTGCACATTTATATTTCATATATTCTTTAAGTGTGAGAACCAGATTATAGATGAGCACATCTCTCTGTCAAAGGGACCTGGGGGGCAGACCGGGGGCCTGGGGCCGGCCCTGTCCAGTGGTCTTCATCGTACCTACGTGAAAATGATGCGTCCACCGTCCGGAAGCCTCGCGTCCCTGCAGCTGTGGCGTCCAGCTGCAGCGGGCCTCTTCCCGTCGTCAGCCTCTTTAACAGGAGGGGAAGCTGCAGACACTGACCCGACCAAAACAATAGCCGAGCCGAGGTCTCATGCAGGTATAAAAATAGGCCGCTGGCTTCCTGCCCGCTCCTCAACAATGCTCCCACATTTCTATGTCCTGTTGGCATGAAGCGGAGCGGGACTTTGAAACCAGGCCGCTCACAGCGTCCACAGGACGGACCGAGAGGACGGACCGAGAGGACGGCAGGAGACGCTAATGCTCGTTAAACATAGAGGAGCTTGTGTTACTGAGGAGCGAATCAGAGCGAGCGGAGGAGGGAGACACCTCCATCCACCTCTCCACAGCTCCCAGGGGAGGCTGATGTCACTTCCTGCTCCATCGATCGCTTCTTGTGAGGCGTGGTGTCGGACGGGGGCCCTGACCGCCGGCTCGGCAGCGTCGGCCCGGTTCTTTGACTCGTCTCAGCTCTGCTTGTCCTGCGCGTGTTGGAGGCGCAGCAGATGCTCTGAGCCCCTGAAGGCCTCGCCTCGTTCACCGATTAATGATTTATCGCCTAATTAGTTTGACTCCACAACCACCAGCAGCTCGCCTGATTAGAGCGGCTCCGTGAGCGCAGGCAGTGGGGGGATGCCGAGCGTTTGGTTGATTTTGGAGTTTTGGTCCCGATATCAGATTTTCGTGATACCACCGGAGGACGGATGGCGCCGTCACTCTTCTTCTCCTTCTGTTGTTTGGTCGCTGTGTTAAAGCTGAATTTCTCTTCTTCTTTCTTGAGCATCGACGAGCTTCTTCTGTTCAGCGACTGCAAACACAACGAGCTGCCGTTTGTGAGGACGGTGAGTGTCCTTCAGAAGCCACGGTGGCCTCAGAGGGCCATAAACCACAGGCGGCACAGAAAGTGCTTTTACAGGGTCGACACTCGTCCCCATCTGTCCTCCATACAGGAAATCAATCGTCCCCTCAGCCTGCACAGGACCCCGCCTTTGTCTCAGGTCGCCATCTGGCCGGAGGACGCTTGATCCTGCTCTTGTTTTCTGTCTGTCAGCTCTGGATGACGCAGCGCTGCTCGGCGGCGAGACGTTTGACGTCTGAGAGATGGAAGAAGCTCCAGAGTCAGATCTCCAGATGAACGCAGAGACTTAATGTCAACAAACACCACGACCTGCTGGTGATGACCTCTGACCTCCCACCGCAAGCACACGTCCCAGCAGGGATCAGTGAGTCACACCAGGACAGTGTTGGCAGCAGCGTCGTGCAGCGCTGGTCGTGACGGCTCGCTCTGCTGCGTCCTCCTCGCCTGCAGTATCACATTCAGGGACAGCGTGTCCAGCAGCCCGCCGCGTAAATCGCTTCATTTTAAGTAAGGGATTATTAATCTGCCTCAGCTGGAGCTGGACAGCAGCGCTGACCCCGCGGGGTCTGAGGGCGCCACAGGCTGGCAGCCGGACAGGGCCCCTGGCACAGGAGCCCCGTAATACTGTAAGCTGTTTACACACACACACACACACACACACACACACACACACACACACACACGCGTTTCCTGAGTCCATGCAGGGACATCCTTCATCCAATCATGTGTTCACAAAGCGGTGAACCTCTCCATCCTCTGATCGACTGAGCCTTCCCAGGACGCCCCTTTCAGACCCAATGATCCTCTCACCTGTGACCAATGAGCCTGTTTACCTGTGTGTGTGTGTGTGTGTGTGTGTGTGTGTGTGTGTGTGTGTGTGTGTGTGACCTCTGACCTCCCGCCCTCTCCGTCCTCTTTCTTCTTCACTGCTGGATGTGTGTGTGGTGTTTATCATGTGAGGTGATCGTTTGGGATTGGTCACTTCCTCCCAGCTGACGCTTTGATGTGAGAGAGTGAGTCATTGGGGCGATCGAGCTTGTCTGCTGTGATGAGCAGAGAGAGAGAGAGAACGATCACAGTTCAGTTTCCTGTTTTCATCCTTTTTTTACTTTCCTCTTTTCTTTCCTCGTTTCCTCTCCTCTTTTCTTCCCCGTCTCCTCTCATCTCCTCACCCCCATGATTCCTTTGTCTCTTCTGTTGTTACCTCTCCTTATTTTCTCTCCTCTCCTTTCATTGTTTCCTCTCCTCTTTTCTTGTCTCCTCATATTTCTGCTCCTCTCCTCTTTGCCTCCTCTCCTCTCTCTCATCCCCTCTCCTCTCCTCTTTGCTCTTTGGCTCCTCTCGTCTCCTCTCCTCTCCTCTCTCTCTTATCCGCTCTCCTCTCGTCTCCTCTCCTCTCTCTCGTCTCCTCTCGTCTCCTCTCCTCTCTCTCTTATCCGCTCTCCTCTCGTCTCCTCTCCCCTCTCGTCCTCCCACTCCTGAGTGACTCCTCTATGACTCACCCTTGAAGCAGCGCTGTGTGTGTCTGTCAGTCTTTTATGGATTTGCAGTATTTCAGCAGAAACTCCCACTGCGTCAAATTGTTCCCCACAAAAAGCTTCATCGAGCTCCTCAGACGCTTCGAATCTCCTCAGCATTTGACACAGATTCTCTGCTCCTCATCTCCTGCCTCCAGCAGGCCAGAACAATCTTCATAATAATAATAATAATAATAATAATAATAATAATAACAACAAACCGGTGTCTGAGATGCTGAAACGTTGATCGAACAGAATCCAGTGAAATCAGGAGTTTAAAGTCGTGCAGCAGCCTTTGACAGGATCCTTCTGTCTGTTTGATGACACTTTAAAAATGACGCCAAAGGCCGTTCACCTCATTGGCTGCTTGTTTTGGCAGAATTTACGGCATTCAAAGAGGCAGAAATATCTGTTTGTGTGACAGTGTGATGGAATGTGTTCTGTCCTAAAATTTGAAGAAATGGCGACGGAGAGATGAAAGTTTCCCGGTGGCTTCGTCACGCCTGGAGGGCTTTATTTCCAAAGAGAGCTGAGCTGTTTTGTTGTGTTAAAGCTGGACGGAGGAGAAAATAGCTGATATGAAGAAGAAGAAGAGGATGATGAAGGAGGAGGAAAAGGATTAGACCTGAATTAGGGACAAGGAGAGAAAAAGAGGAGACAGGAGAGGAGAAAGGAAGGAAGGAAAAGGAGAACAGGAGGAGGGTAGGAGGTAGAAGAAAGGAGAGGAAACAAAGCTGATCCCTCGAGCCACGCCTCCAACAACAAAGCATTCTGGGAGAAAAATAAGACTTCTGTGAATTGGAGCCTGTGTGGGAAGCCCCAAATTCCTCTTAAAGACGAGAGGGAAAACAGCAGAGAGGAAACCAGCGACCGACAACAAGCGCCGCACACTCATCTGCACAAACTCCGTCTAACTGTGTGTGTCATCAACAGTTTGTCTTCTCAGCACGGACGACCGTCCGCCACAGCCTGCGTCTGTGAGCGCAGCGCGTTTTCCTCGCATGTTCAGCCCGTTTTGGAGAAGAGGTCATTGGAAAGGACCGCTGACACAGCAGCACGTAAAGTGACACCAGGCGAATGTAAACATCGTCGCCGCCGCCTCAGAGCGAGCGTCTACCTGCCGCAAAGGTAGAAAAAACAGCGACACGCAGGCGTCGTTTCCTGTCACTGTTTCACAATAAAAGCACGAGAAGCAGCCGCAGAGGAGAATGTTCTGTTAGCGAGGCTGATGTCAGTCAATTTAATAACACCGGATCACATGCTGCATCATTTCCTGTCAGTCCCAGCGCGGGGAAGGCGGACCCCGCCACTGACAGTCGAAGCTACGCAGAGCCAATCACTGAATAGATATAAATGATGAGGCTCGATTTGATCTTGAGGGTTGTAAATAAAACACTGCACTTCTCCTTTAAAAATCTGTATTGATGACGAAGAGATCGTGTCCTGATTTGGACGTGACTCCAGCGAATGCAGCATGAACTTTAACCTCATCAGCCAATTGAATCAGCGCCTCAGACAGACCCTCGATTCATCTCTGCATTACTGCTGAACTATTTTAGGAGGCTGAGCGGCGCAGGAAGTCTCTCCCCCGTCCTCATCCCTCTTTTATGATATGAAGGAAGACTCGTCGCCGGGGACAAATGGTCCAAGGACTTCAGTCACAGAGAAAATGCACTTTTTTCATTTTAGTTGGATTATTATCAATAATAGACTCAATACACTGATATCAGTCCTTTAAAATGAGCTGAAAATCACGTAAGAGGTCTCACAATGTGTTCTTTTTTTAACAAAGGAGAGTTTCTGGTTTGGATGAATGAAACGTCACATGAATCTGGTTGAGACATCATTGATAAGAGGACGTGTTTGGCATCAGATCCAGTTTCTGGTGCAGTGCTGTCCCAGTTTATTGATGAGGTGGAGGATTCACGGCTTGCTGAGACGGTGCGCCGCTGTCCCGGTTCATACGGCAGCAGAGTTATGGCTCTGTGGGTGTGTGTGTGTGTGTGTGTGTGTGTGTGTGTGTGTGTGAGAGAGAGAGTCTGATTTTTCCTTTCAAGGTCACACACTGTCTCCCAGAGATGAATTGTACACCAGTCTGGCCTGAACGTGGACACACACACACACACACACACACACACACACACACACACACACACACACACACACACACACTGGTCCCCGTCCCTCAGTCGATTCAGTGGTAGAAGATGAATCGACTCATTGTTCGTCATTTTCAGGCAGAATTTGCTGCTTTTCTGTCTTTCAAACCATCTGAGTGTGTGTGGAGTGTTCGTCAAAGGTCGTCCATTCAGAGAAGATAAAGTGACTAATGGAGACGATCAGAGGCAGATCGATCAATAATCTTTGATGCCGTGGTCGCTGGCGGTCTTGGAACCAGTTCTGTCCTTTAAACCTCTTACGGGTGATCATTAGGAGCTCCTGAGGATGAGGGTGATGAGGAAGCAGCAGTCAGATGAGGTCGTCACTTTGCGGGATTTCGTCAGGAAGTGGCTGCTCTTAATTACTGATGATGAGCTCAATCGATCGATTGATCGATCAATCACAGGCTGAGCTGAGGCAGATCACCACAGGCTCGTTCCTTATAGGCCAGTCAGGATCTTCTGTGTGTGTGTGTGTGTTTGCCATTTCATGTTTGAGTGTGTTTGTCTGTGTGTGTGTGTGTGTGTGTGTGTGTTTCAGGGACTGTTCTAAATGTGTGTGTTTGGCTCTCGGCTGTTACTGTGATTCTGGATGTGTCTGCCTGCATTTGCATTTATCCCTGTGGGCTGTGTGTGTGTGTGTGTGTGTGTGTGTGTGTGTGTGCGTGTGTGTGTGTGTGTGTGTGTGTGTCTGTGTGTGTGTGTGTGTGTGTGTGTGTGTGCGCTGTATATTTAGATCGACTGGGTTTTGTTCTTTTCACTCACATATGATTCACTCTCTGCAGAACAAGCCTCATCCTGCCTCTCCTCACAGCTGTACTTCATGTTGAACAGTGATTTTAAAAAGAGGATGATGAGGATGAAGCCTGGTTCTGTCTCTGTTCATCTTCATCCTGCTGACTTTTGATGTTTTACATGTGGATTCTGAAGCTTTCTACCTGAGCATGCATGGTTCAAGATCAGAGCATAATTTGGGGACAGAGTAAGATTTGGATTGCAACAAAGCCTTTTTTCTTAATTTGTGCAAAGTCCTGTTCAAAACCTCCTTTGGAAATCTGCCAATTTAAGACAGAGGCCGAAGCATCGTCCAGTCTGGCCAATGGAATCTCTGGTGGGTCTTTGAAAGGCATTCTGGGAGCTGCAGGATGTGTCTTTGGCTGATGTGTCTGCTCAGTGAGACACGTCGGGGTCTTGAACCTGTGATCTTTACGTTTCAGGACACTTTCAGCGTCTCTGAATGCTCTGTGAGACCTGAGAGACCAGCTGTAGCGAGCCCGTCCTGCCCGCCAGCACACACACACACACACACACAGACGTTTTTAAAAATTAACCAGCATGGTGGAATCTGACCCACTAAATCACAGTCGGGTTATTCTCGGAGCACCGGCGCCCTCTGCAGGCCACAGCACGGTGACCTACAATCAGCTTCAGTCAGCAGCAGTGAAAGAAGTCACTGGTTTCCAGCAGCCTCCCACTGGTCAGTGAACTCTTGAAACCAGTTCCATCATTGTGGAATTTCTTCCTGGTTTTCAGGATGATTTTCAGCCCCGATGGAAAAAGATCAAGATGTTCTTTGATCCTTGAGGACCAGCGTGAAGGTCCAGCTGAGGGCCTGGAGACGCTCTGTCCGACCTCTTCGCAGTCATGGAAACCTTCCTAAAACGCATCTCATCTCATCTTGAAGCTCGTCTTCAAACAGGGCTCAGCTCGGTGTGTCCTCTCTGCTTTTCTCCAGGCAGCAGCGCCCTCTGCTGGTGGGATCGACCCTCGTTACGTCTCCTCGTCTCTCAGCGGACTTCAGGCTCTGTCCTCTCCACCGGTGGATATTTGGCCTGTTTTTGGGTCACGGCTGTCAGCTTGAATCCTCCTCACGTTCACCTGCTGGTTTTGTTGTCTGGAGTCCAAAGTGGAGGCGAAGACAGAGGACGGACAGAGCAGCGTTTCAGAGCTCATGTCCCAAACCAGCACCGTTTGACACGTGATCAGGACACGTCTCGCTGTGACTTTAATGACACCTGAGGACAGACGTCTGATGTCCAACTCTCTGGACTTGTGAAGCTCCTGAAACGAAGCCCACCGCTGGCCTTCAGGCGGTCGTGGTCCCTGAAGGCCTCTGTTGTCCAAAACATTGAAGACACACTGAGATGAGGACAGAGAGACGTACAAGGAGTGTGTTAAATGTGGATGTCGAAAGTGTTTGTGTGTGTGTGCGTGTGTGTGTGTGTGTGTGTGTGTGTGTGTGTGTGTGTGTGTGTGTGTGTGTGTGTGTGTGTGTTTGAGGCTGGCCAGCAGGTGGCAGCACTGAGCTGTGGTGTGTTTGGAATGGGAGGAATGCTGGGAATTGTGTGTGTGTGTGCGTGTGTGTGGGTGGTTGTGCGTGGCCACAGTGTGTTTGTGTCTCAGACGAGCTGTTCAAAGTACTGCAGTACTACTGGTACTTCACTGAAGTATTTTGACACTGTGGCTCTTTGTGATTGTCCTCCTTCGTGAACAGTGTCCAGACTGACGTGTTAAAGGACGAGGAGACACTTTTTAAGGCTTCAGCTCTGAAGATTATGGGATGGACATGTGCAAAAACACATGTGAAACACAATAAATATGATGACAGTATGAAGACAACGAGTTTGTCTGTGTGGTGTCGTCCTAAACGTCAGCTTACAGATATTATTAACACCTCAGTTTGAAGTTTTTGAACATTTCCAGCCTGATTTGATGAATTAACGCCGGTCACCACGCTGCAGGTCTTAACGGGGATGATGGAGGTGAGAGCAGGGGGTGGATGAGTGAGGATGAGGCCAGCAGAAGTAGGTCACACACACACACACACACACACAGTCACACACACAGTCACATTACTAATGTATGTATGCAGGAGCACAGGTCAGAGCACAGCTGCTGCCGCTGAGCCAGGCTTCATGTCAGCCAGGTGTTTACAGAGGCGTCAGGTGTGCCAGGCGAGCAACAGGAGGCGCCGCGTGCTTCACCCACGGCTGAATAATACGTGTTAAAGACCTGAAGTCTTCCTCGAATCGATGAAGCTCGTCGTCTGATGTCTCAGCATTGACTCGTGTGGTGATGAAGCATGAAGTGGTGAAATAACTGATGTGAGTGTGTTTCTGACTGTGAACACGTGAACAATCAAAGAGCTGCTGTTTGACAGTCGAGGAGGATGATGATGATGATGACGATGATGATGATGACGATGATGATGATGATGACGATGATGATGGAGATCTCAGCCTCGGCCTGCTGCTCTTCATCTGATGGATCACATTCATCAAACTGCAGAGGTTTCTGTTGCACAGCTCAGTGAGAGCTGAGAACCAATCAGCTGTCTCTGATCACTGTGACACACACACACACACACACACACACACACAGGACTCTGAATAATTAATGCCTCCCTCTCTCTGCTCTCTAATGATGTCTCGAGGGCACGAGTGTACTCTATGTGTACACTGTGTGTGTACATATATACATGTGTGTTCTGTTTGTGCATACATGTACCCCCCCCACACACACCCACACACACACTTCCTGTGTGACATTTCCATTCATCCTCTCAGATAATCCCAAACGTCTCTGCTGAGGTTCAAACAGTCTCCGTGTCATAAAAATCACCTTTATTCTCAGATTTCCACTTCTTTTATCGTGTGTGTTCATGTTTGTGTGTGTGTTCATGTTCAGTAATATTTCCCAGCAAATCTTCTCATTGGTGAGGCTGGAAGTGAAGATTTCTTTATCATTTCTGTTCGAAAAGATGATCAAAATGACGACATATCAAGTTATCGTCTATTATTTCAGCATTTATCATTATTATTCATAAAAAACATTTATAAAACAGAAAGGCCTCATTCACAGCTTCCAGCTCACTGACACTGAACGCAGCATGGAGCGTTTTATTTTGAAAGAACCATCAGTTTGTCTTCCTGTAGTTGGACATACGATTAATCCTTTTCAATCTTTCCTGTCTCTTAATGTGAAGGACATGAATCCGTCCGTCTCATTTTTAGCTTTAAAATTCTCTCTCCTCCGTCTCAGTCCTCACCTGCTGTCCTCTCTCCCCCTCCGCTCTCTGATTTGGGTCGAGTCAGGTGGGGTCTGTTATCAGCCCGTCCCCAGCTGTCCCCCCTCACCTCCTCGTCTTCCTGGGACCTCCTCCCGCTCCACACTTCCTGGCCTCGGACCAATCAGAGTCTTAGTTTAACGCAGCGTTTGTGTTCAGCTCCAAGCATCTGGTTCCCATTGTAGCCAGGGATTAAAATACGACAGCGTGTGTGTGTGTGTGTGTGTGTGTGTGTGTGTGTGTTTTAGCATATTATGTGTGTTAGCTTGTGTTCAGTCTGGCCTCTCATGGGATTTTGGACATCAGCTGTCTCTTCTCTCTCCTCCTTGCACACTTGAAGATGTGTGTGTGTGTGTGTGTGTGTGTGTGTGTGTGTGTGTGTGTGTGTGTGAGAGAGATGTTGTACTTGTTTTCAGAGGTTCATGAATCCATGATGAGCTGACCTCCATCTGTGCTGCAGCCGTGTGTCTGTGGGTGTTTTTCAGAGCTTTGATTCAAACGCGATCGATCGTTTTAAACACGTGATCAATGAATCTGTTCGATCAGTTCAAGTCAAAATGATCAATGTCAGCAGCTCCAGTTGATTTAAGGACAAGGTGAGGACGTGTCGTCTTCTCGTCTCTTCGCAGTCCCCTGAACGTCTGCTCGCTCTGCACGTGCTCAGTAGACGGCCTGCGTCTGGAGCACGGGGTGGGCCCCTCCTCTTCTCTCCTCGTCTCCTCGTTCACTCTCCTTTTTTTTTTTTTACCTCCACTTTGAACATGCACACACCTGCCACACCTCATTTGCATATAACACCTGAAGGTCAAGCGTCTGTTGCGAGGCTGAGCAGTGTGCTGTGCTGGTGAGAGTTTGGTCCTCCTGTGTTGCCGTAGCTCACAGAGGCAGAACAGAGTCCAGGTGTTGTGGTCACATGGTGCACATCCAAACCATGGATTCAAAGTCAACGCGTCCATGAATCTCTCTGCTCTGTTGTCCCCTTGTTCTGTGTTAAACCTCGTCTGATTGGCTTCTCTTCTTCTCTTCTTCTCTTCTCATGTCCTGCTGCTGTTCACCTGTCGGCCGGCTGTCACTCATCACAGGTAAGAGCTGAAGCACCTTCATTCTCACTCTCACCTGCTGAACGAGACAATGTTCACTTCACTGCGCTGTCAAATCTGATTTGCTAAGAAATGGTCTAAACTGTGATGTAAATGGATTCTGGTCGTGTGATTGGCTGATTTTGTCACCGAGGTGTTGCTTTGACCTTTGACCTCTGTGCTCTGAATCAGACGTGATGTCATGATGTTGGCGTGACGCCCTCTGTGCGTTTGGTTGTGTTAGCTTAGCATTAGCCTGTTAGCCTGAAGGAAAGTGAATTTATGATGGTTGCTGCATTGTCAGTACTACTGTTCGTGTGTGTGTGTGTGTGTGTGTGTGTGTGTGTGTGTGTGTGTGTGTGTTACCATCTCTTGACATGCAGTAGGTACTTTATATTCTCTGTGCTTCTTGATTCTGGATACATGAAGGCCTGTGTGTGCATGCATACTGTGTGTGTGTGTGTGTGTGTGTGTGTGTGTGTGTGTGTGTGCATGTGTTACCATGTCTGTGTGTGCAAATTTTCCCAGAATTCTCTGCTCTGACTGAATTTTTATGAGCCCAGTGTTCCTCTGATATGTTCTCAGTGTGTGTGGACGTGCCTCCTCCTGCCAGCAGGGGGCTTCCCCCCTCCCCTCCTCGCCTCCCCTCTTCCTCCCCCTCCTCCCTCTGCTAACTGACCCATTTTCCCCATCTCCAGGGGGGTGAGGCGGTGTGGGGGGGGGGGGACGGAGGGGAGGGAGCCGTGCCTCCTGCCGCTCCCTCGCCCTTTGAAGCAGAAAAAAACTGAACTCCTGCAGGAGGAGGAAGATGAGGTGTGTGTGTGTGTGTGTGTGTGTGTGTGTGTGTGTGTGACTGTGACTGTTTGTGTGTGTGTGTGTTTTGGAGACACTAACCAAACCTGCCGTGTTTGAGTACAGCTCTCCCTGCTGGGTGTTTGTTAAACACAGTGGCACCTTGACTCTGTTTAACCTCTGTGTGTGTGTGTGTGTGTGTGTGTGTGTGTGTGTGTGTGTGTGTGTGTTAAGCTTGATTACAGTGTGTAAAGAGTCAGAATTGTCAAATCGTTTCAGTCTTGATGAAGTCAGACGTCAGATTTTCTGCTTTTCTTTCTGTTTACACTGAATCTCTGTGAGTTTTGGACATTTGGACAGAATGAGACATCTGAAGACGTCCTGTTGGACTCTGTGATCACTGGTCCACACACTGGTAAGATGCTGTCCCTAAAGACGTGTGTCCTCTGGTGAAGTTCAGGAGTCAAAGACATTCCTGAACCAAATCCTCCGCCCGGCCAGGTGTGACTCACCTGTGAGTTCTGAAGTTCCTCCTTCGTCCTGAAGCTTCCTCGCCGTCTCTTCCAGGAGACGACGGCCCTCGTAGTCATGCAATACCACACATGCTTCAGTGCTGTCTGTCCGCCCTGCGCATACATATTTCATGTGATGGAGGCAGAGAGGTGTGAGCAGATGAGCACCACCTCCTCCTCCACCTTTTTACCTGGAGGCCTCCAGCAGCATCAGGCTCCACACACCCTGACAGTGAAACGCTCTGAACAAAGCATCACTCAGCCAACGAATGAAGCAGCTTCAGGTGGAAGAATAGACTCATGTCTGTGCGCTACATATGAAGCTACAGCTCTTAGCTTAGCTTAGCTTAGCAGCCTCTGCGCTAATCTGCGCTCCCTGTAAGTGTGTAAGTGTTGTGTTTTGCAGGTCGGATGGTTAAAATTTGGGATCAGGGCTCATTTGTCTCCGTGTGTCCGTCCTTTTCCGTCTCGTCCCCGCTGCGGCTGACCCTGGTTAACCTGTCTGTGCTCACTCGCCTCCATTTTAAATCTCCAGCCGCTCTCTGCCTCCTGCTCCAAACAGCATCGCCGCTCCAGCGTTGGTCCGGGCAGACTCGGGGGTGGGCGGGGGCGTTTGGGGGGGTTGTATAGCTGCAGGCTGCAGGTCCTGATAAGACCCTCAGTGTCTCCAGAGACCTGTGGACAGATTAAAGCCTGCAGACCTCTGAGCTCCTCCAATACGCTTCACTTTGATTGGAACTTTACGCTTCCTCCTGGGAAGCTGGCTTGGCTGACAGATAAGATGTACGCTGAAGCACACTCATGAGTGAACGTGTGTCACAGTTAGCAGCAGGTCGCTAACGTCACGTCCTCTGACGGCCTGGAGACGACAGCAGCTCCGCTCGTCTTCCACCCTGAAACCAGCTGAAGAGGAGACGCAGCTTCTCTACCACGAGAAGCTAACGAGCTGCAGCCTCAACGCACACTCTTCTTCTACATCATTCTCAGAACTCTGACAGCAGCAGGAGGAAAGGCTCTCTTCCTCGTTGGTTTCGGGATGATCTGAGCGTTTTCATTGCAGCTCAGTCAGGGTTATGCCACAATGACAGGCGACGGCGTCAGGAAGGACGGGTTGAGAGGCGAGCGGGGAGGAAACCGCTGCAACGCTTCGCTCGGTCCACTTTTAAACCCCTCAGTGTTTCCTGATCGTGTTGATCAAGGGGCCGCTGGCCTCAGGCGGATCACACAGCTCCACCTCTGATCGGTTTCTGATCCGCCTCCGAGCGCCTCGATCAATGGAAACAGAAGGACAGCAGCAGCGGTGACCTCCAGAGAACCTCGTTACCTTCTGTCCGCGTTTATTCACCTGCTCAGAGTCACTCTCCATCTCCACCTGCACAGGAAAGCACTGCAGGTCAGAGCGCCGGCGTGTTCCTGAACATTTTACTGCCAACCAGCAGAATAACACCAGTCAGGTCTTCTTCTTAACACGAGGCTGTGCTGGAGTCAGTCAAGGGTGAGTGGAGGACAGGTGGTCCCTCTTCACCCCCCAGCTCACTTCAAACTGGGCTAATTGAAGCAGATTTCATGGTCTGCACTGCAATTAGGGAGGAGGAGTCTGTGGATGAGGAGGGAGGAGCAGGGTGGAGGTCTGCGTGGGTTTTACTGTTCAGACACAGAAAACTGAGTTACGCGAATGCAAATATGATGAGAAGGTTGAATAATAATAAGTGTTGTGGAGGAGGAAGAGTTTGAAGAGGCTTCAGGGACGCTGTCCTTCAGTCCGTCTGATGGCTCCTCTCTTCATGACATGATGGCCTCTTCAGGACCTGCAGCATCACTCTTTATCACACTCGGCTCGGGAGGTGCGTTTGATGTCGCGTAGTCGCAGCCTTTAATTTAGCATCTCCACATGGAGCCGCTGGGAGTTCACCTCCACCTCCTCCTCCACGTTTCATGCTCCCCGTGTGTGGCACTTTCATTTCTCCTTCCCAAAATCAGATCACACTCGCGCTGCTGCGCCCGTCCGTCCAGCCGCGTGCTCGCCATCGCACGCGTGGAAGCGTCGCTCGCGTCGGCTGCTTTCATGTGCCGCTGCCGCGCTCGTCAGGTGGAGGCCTTTTGAAGGTGCGTTTGATGTTCGGCGTGGCGCGCTCAGCAACGACAGCCCAACATACACAGAAAGACGTGGGAGTGAATTAAAAGTACAGAGGAAGAGATGAGAGGTGTGTGTCAGCGCTTCACTCTGCACATGTGCTAACATATCTGCTGTGTGTGTGTGTGTGTGTGTGTGTGTGAGAAAGTGGCGAGGTGAAAGGAGAAAGTTGCCGCCAGCTGCTGCCGCTCTAATCTTGATTAATCCCAGTAATAATCCAGAAGGCGTCAGAGGGCGAGTTTTTGGTGGGGTGGAGGTGGAGGTTCGGGTGGGGCGGGGGAAGGAGTTAATCTCCCCCCGCCCCACCCACCTCCTCCTCTCAGATGGGCCGAGAGGACGGGTGGAGACAGGATGAAAGAAAACGCTGAGAAAACCAGTTTCCACTCAGGATTTCTCTTTAAAGTTAGATTTTAATTTAGGAAATGATCAAAGAGATGCAGATCACATCACAGCAGCCCGGACTCACGTTTCTCCGCCTCCGTCAGTGTTTAAAGGTGCAGCCATGACACACTTTGTGATTATGAAGCACATTAAAGTGCACAGGAAACCCACTGATGGTGTCCGTTCATTGGACACTGAAACCTGATGAAGCCGATCAGAGACGATGAGCTGATGCTGTTTGATGACCGCGACATGAAATACGTGAATAGAGCGTCGGGGGGCAGGAAAACCTTCAGTGAAAGAGAAGAACTCACTTTATTTTACTGCTGACTGAAACAACTCAAGCCTCAGCAGCCGTTTCGTTGTTGGTGGTGATGTTTGTGGCAGGGTTCATTTCGGATGAGCAGTCCAGCTGTTTCAGGACGTTTGCAGAGGACAGTCAGAAATCGTACCTGTAGACTCAGTCAGCCTCTAAAACAGCTTGAAGTGATGTGAGTGTGCGCTCAGCCTCCGTCTCCACATCAAGGCTCTGAAAAGCCTGCTGCCTGGACCGCCACATCGCCTCCTCTGTGCAAGTGTTTGCGCCTCCATGGCTGCCCGGGAGGCTTTAAAGAGCTTGACAGACAGAGAGGAGAAAGAGGAGGCTCCACCCTGCTGTACGCTCCGCTGTCGGCCGGGAAACCTGAGCTGGAGTCTCTTCTTCTGTGGTGCTGAGCCTGTCCTGCTGACCTAAATATAAAGACTGCAGGCTGCTGATTTTAGTCACTTTACAGCTTCCACGTTCTCATTTTTCAATATTTGTCAGTTTTCTGTGACATCTGAACATGTTTCACTGTGGTTTTTAGATGTTTTACAGGCTCATTGATCGATCGATCGAGAAGGAAAATAACTGTAACTGAGTGAAAAAGCAGCGTTTCGTGTCAAATTTGGAGGATATTCCTTAGAAAACTAATAATGACCTTCTGTTATTTTAGTCAACAGCATTTAAATCTCAGGTGTGTTTATTTCCTGTGTTCAGTAAGAAAGAGTAATAATGTTCAAAATAAACTTTATTGTCCACAAGCAAAGATAACAGATGTAATGTTGGCTGAACAAGCACAGACATATAACAGCTGCAGGTGGACAAACGTTAAAGCTGTTGTTATTGTGCAGAAAATGGCTCCTGTGACTGTTTTCTGTATTTTTATCACTGAAGCTGAAATGTGTCAGCAGTGTTCTGCTGCTGCTGGTCCACATGAAGCTCAGTCGAACCACTTTTCATTTGTTGGTTTGTTCAAATCAGTGACAAAGCATCATATTTTCTAAGATGTGCTGTGTGTCGAATCTGTCGCTGCTGAAAGTCCACCTGCTCCCTGAGACCTGCTCCCTGAGACCTGCTCCCTGAGACCTGCTCCCACAGACCTGCTCCCTGAGACCTGCTCCCTGAGACCTGCTCCCTGAGACCTGCTCCCACAGACCTGCTCCCACAGACCTGCTCCCTCAGACCTGCTCCCTGAGACCTGCTCCCACAGACCTGCTCCCTGAGACCTGCTCCCACAGACCTGCTCCCTGAGACCTGCTCCCACAGACCTGCTCCCTCAGACCTGCTCCCTGAGACCTGCTCCCACAGACCTGCTCCCTCAGACCTGCTCCCTGCAGGACTGAGCACACAAATGTGTCCTACGTTCGTTGGATCAGTCCCAGAGTTTCAGCTCCTCCACCAGCTGGGCTGTTCCGTCGATGCCGCTCATTGTGAACTCCGGATCCGGGTCCAGCCTTTGCGCGGACTCCGCTCCGGGTTTTCCCATCCTCCCCAGCTGCTGCCGGACGGTCGGTGTCGGTGTGCGGAGCGGAGTGTGTTCAGTGTGCAGGCGGAGCGCGGAGCAGCGGAGCAGGGAGCGGGACCACGGCTGCCTTGTGTCGCTCTCAGGGAGGTTCAAGCTGTCGGAGCGGAGGAGGGGAGGCCAGGTCCGGGTCCCGGGCTCTGAATACACCAACATTTGAATCACAATCGGAGCGGGGTTGAGGTGAAAGAGGCTCGGCTGGCTGCGCCGCGCTGCGGGGGATGTGCGCACACAATGGGAGACGACGCACTGGCACCGTCCGGGACGCGGCGGTAGAATAATATTTACCCTCCGTAGGTCTGTAATGGAGACGCGGACACCGGAGCAGGATCCAGAGCTGTCAGCGGGACGCACGGCGGAGGACTCGCGGTGGTAAAGACTCGCTGTGTCCGGACAGAAAAGTGTTTTCCATGCCGGGGGTCGCCTGCTGCAGACCCGGACAGAGGAGCGGAGGACGCGCCTGTTTGTTGCATTTGTTGCCAGTTTAATTCCGCAGGGATGAACGCGGAATGTATTTCCTGCGTCAAAGTCCGCGCTGTTTGCACATCTGGATGAGGGAGATGTCGGTTATTGCCCCGTGGAGTTTTTTCTGATGTGGTTGAACCCGTTTTACCGTCTGCGGAGCAACGATTCAAGTTAATGTACAGCTTCCACGTTGGATTTAAGCCCATTCACGAGGTTAGTTTGGAGAAAACGACAACAGAAAACCTCATTTTTATTTGATAAGACTGTCAGACAAATATCATAGAAGAATTAAAACGTCGTTTCAGTCTCATAATAAGTGGATTAGTTCTGCAGACTGCCTTTAAAGGAGAGCTGAGGAGGACGATCAGCGACTCTTTTTCAGGGATGTACCTCCTCGACACCAGCTGCGCTGAAAGGATGGAGAGGGGCACGCCTCAGAGGAAAACCGTCTACCGGATCTCCCTCACCTTGGTGAAGAGGGAGAGTTTAGATGATGGGGATGAGCCGCCGTCAGGCCCCCGGCGGGCGGAGAACCCCAAGGTCGGCACCTTCCGGCGGGAGGGCTCGGTGGAGATCCAGCGCAGCGGGCTGCTGGAGCAGCTGCAGGAGGTGGATGACGAGTCGGACGAGTTCTCGTCGTCACACAGCTACATGAGGAACTTCAGGACGTTCAGCACGGGGCAGCTGGAGCTGGGGAGGCTGAAAGTCTCCAGGAAACATGTCCTACAGAAGGAGAAGGCCACCAGCCCGGTGGCAGAGCACAGCAGAGAGGCCTCGGAGAGCCTGGCAGCACCGAGTCAGGGGGAGTCTCAGGAGGAGACTCAGGAGAGCCGGGAGCAGGAAGCAGACCGTTCACACACACTCAAAGAGGATGTTTGTACTGAAAGTCCACAAACAGCTGCTGCTGTGGAGAACGGCAGCATGGACAAGAAGAAGAGGCTCCTGAAAGCGAGGAGCATGGAGGAGAGGAGCCCTGATGCTCCTCTGAACGGGGAGGGGAAAATGTCTCACTCCAAAAGCAACGGCAAAGCGGCCAAAGCTTCCTCCCCTGAGACGCCTCCTCTGAAGCGGCCTCCTGGCCTGCTGCGCCGCAGCTTCAGCTTCAGGCACTGGACCGGCGGCGAGCTGCTGCGCCTGCGGGCGCTCTCCAGAGACAAACACCACAGCAGCTCGGGCTGCATCGGCCGTGACGCCACGCCAGACGGCGGCGAGAAGGATGCGGAGGCCGCCGACGCGCCCCTGGCTTCTCGCCTCGCAGACCCCACCAGACAGAAGAGCAGGACTCTGGAGGTCGGCGCCGTCCTGAACAAGACGGGCTCCATGTCTGAGCTGAGCCGCTGGGAGAGAGCGCGAGGCAACAAGAACCGGACGCTGGACAACAGCGACCTGCTGCGGCTGGCGGCCGAGAAGGACGGGTCAGGAGGGGGGCTCCTGCTGAGGGGAGGAGGAGGTCGCTCCAGCGAGAGGCGCCTGGTTCGCTTCTTCAGTGGGATCTTCTCCAGGAGGGACGCGGCGTCCCCCTCCACCCCGGTGGGAAGCCCCAGCACCGACCGATCCCTGCGGCGGACCAAGAGGAGGGTGCTGTCCCAGTCCAGCACGGAGAGCGTGAACGGAGGAAGCACTGAAGGTAAAACACGCTCACCTGTCAGGTGTCATGTGACCGGCGGTGGGACAGATTCAGGTTTCCCTCATGCTGTTGTTCAGTCATTCAGAGATCGATGTTGATATTGATTGATTGGTTGGTTTGTGAGCCTATCACAGTGAAGGAACGTCTCCTTTAGGGTGAACCAGAGCCATTTCTTCTTCATTCAGTCAGAAAACAGTGATCTCATGTTTCTTTTTAATCCCTTCTGATCTTTTGACCCCCTCACATTTATCTCGGGGCCCTTTGTGGGGTCCCAAACCGCAGGTTGGGCCACACTGAGTTGGACCTGTCACATTTCTTTAAGTCGACACTGAGGCAGAAACGTAATGTGATTTTAAAGTGGAGATCTTCACAGAGTGTGTGTTTGTAGTGGGGGAGGACAGATCTGTGTGTGTGTGTGTGTGTGTGTGTGTGTGTGTGTGTGTGTGTGTGTGTGTGTGTGTGTGTGCGTGTCCTCGGTCGTTTGTTTTGGACAGCAGGGTGATGTTTGGTTGTGGCAGCAGCCATCAGCCGCTGCTGTTTGTCTTTCATTACTCTGAGCTCACGTTTGTTCTCAGTTTAAAACGAAGCACAAATCCAGAAAACAACGAGCAGAAATGTTCCGTCAGCGGCGGCGAGATGGAGAGATCGTCCCCGAGGAGGCGTAAATCCATCTCACCTTGAAACAAAGGGAAGCCGCAGAGATAACAAACAGCAGAGAAGTGATTTTTTCCCAGCAGGAGCGTCCAAAAAAAGACGAGCGAGGAGGGAAAAAGGGGTTTAAAATAGCAGCGTGGGAGAAATGAAGTAAGAGGGGAAGTCGGAGCTCAGTCAGAGCGTGAAGAAGAAGGAGCTGACGTCTGGTCACATGGTGCAGGTGGAGTCTGACAGCAGCACGGCGCTCTTTATGTGTGCACACATGTTCACACAAACACACACCATCAGCATCCTCTTTCCATCCAGAGGACACGAGTGGAAACATGACAGAGAGGAAGTGGACACACACACACACACACACACACACTCACACACACACACACACACAGAGACACACATACACACAGAGAGAGAGAGAGACACACACACACACACACACACACACACAGACAGACAGACAGACACACAGACAGACACACACACACACACACACAGAGACACACATACACACAGAGAGAGAGAGAGACACACACACACACACACACACACACACACACACACAGACAGACAGACACACAGACAGACAGACAGACAGACACACACAGACAGACAGACACACACACACACACACACACACACACACACACACACACACACACACAGATGTGTGTCTTCCTCCAGATGTTTTGGCCTCCAGCAGTTTCACGTGTTCTCACCTCTGCAGCTCAGCCAGGTCTGAGCCATTCATTCTGCTGTGTGTGTGTGTGTGTGTGTGTGTGTGTGTGTGTGTGTGTGTGTGTGTGTTTAATGGCTGAACATAAACCGTGAACTCACTGCCAGCTCCACAGCACAAACAGTTCCTGACCTGAAATAGAAACCACATATTTAGGACTAATTGTCCTCCAGCCTGTTTTTTTTGTCTTTCTTCAGTCTTCACGTTTCGGAGCTCACGTTAGACTCACGTTAGACTCACGTTAGACTCCAGCCTGAGACTAAAGCCGGTTTGGTCTAAGTCAAGCCTAAAAGTTAGACGTAGAAGCAGTAATACCACACTGTGCATTCAAAGTCATACTGTGCAGTAAAACAGAAAAATATCAAGCATCAAAATAAAAGCAGCCAACATCTACTGCAGTTTTGGTACACAAGAACGGTACTTCACTGGTGTACTTCAGTGCAGTATTAGTTTGGATCTGAGGAAGTTTTATTGGACTACACACATTTAATTCCAGGCTCCTGCAGAGCAGCATGTTCATGTAGTTTTTGAAGGTCGTCTGTGTGTGTTCAGGCAGTCGTCTGAAGGTTCAGGGTGGTTCTGTGTGTCCTGAAGGTTCAGGGTGGTTCTGTGTGTCCTGAAGGTTCAGGGTGGTTCTGTGTGTGTTCTGAAGGTTCAGGGTGGTTCGGTGTGTGTTCTGAAGGTTCAGGGTGGTTCTGTGTGTCCTGAAGGTTCAGGATGGTTCTGTGTGTCCTGAAGGTTCAGGGTGGTTCTGTGTGTGTTCTGAAGGTTCAGGGTGGTTCCGTGTGTGTCCTGAAGGTTCAGGGTGGTTCCGTGTGTGTTCTGAAGGTTCAGGGTGGTTCCGTGTGTGTCCTGAAGGTTCAGGATGGTTCTGTGTGTTCTGAAGGTTCAGGGTGGTTCTGTGTGTGTTCTGAAGGTTCAGGGTGGTTCTGTGTGTGTTCTGAAGGTTCAGGGTGGTTCCGTGTGTCCTCCATCCTCAGCTCTGGTCCAGGTCTGAAGACTCAGTTTTCCTGAGGTGACTGAAGTCTGGCCGTTACCTGTTTTCCGGTGATGCCGCCTTCAGCAGCATAGCCTGCTCTCACTCCTCAGGTGTTCCACCTCTGTTCTCACATGCTGAGCTTCCTGCTCTTTGCAGAGCTCACCTGAGCGGCCCCACCTGTCTCATGTTGGGATGACGTGTTTACACCTGTGGCAGCTTTATTCACTCTCAGGTTTTTGGTGACCTCCTGAGGCGGGGGGTTCTTCAGGTCTCTGGTCCCGGCCTTGGAGGTCGACTAACAGGTTTAGCGTCTGTGTCTGACGACGCCGGTGGCCGACACGAGGCGGGGGGATGGGGGGGGGGGCTCAGCCTCCACATTTTTGGGATTCCTGAGACGCAGTCGGAGCGGCTGCAGGTTACATCAGCAGTGACCCTGAACGAGCTGCCGCTGGAGCCTCGTGGCAGCAGGTGGAGAGCGGCGTGTGTCCGTCAGCACCTGAGATGATTCCTGCGTTTTCAAAGCAAACGTTCAGACGTCCCAGCTGACAGTCAGCGGGACACCTCTGAGCCTCGGACCAAACAAGCTGTTTATTGATCGCACAGCTGATCAGTCAACAAGAACATAGATCCATTGATCTACACCTCCGGGCCTCCGAAGAGGAAGAGGAGGTCTCATTGTTGTGGAGGAAGATTCTCAGAGCAGTCGCTGAAACTGCTGTGGTTGCACATCACACACACACACACACACACACACACACACACACACACACTGGCCAGCCCCACCCATCTACTCCCCTGACCCCTCTGTGTCTTAATGGAGTCTACTGGTGTGTGTGTCTGTGTGTGTGTGTGTGTGTCGGCGACCAGCTATCTACAGGGAGTAAATGTAGGGGAATGTGTGTGTAAAAGGGTGTGGATGTGGGTGTGTATTCAGGGCGGAGGGTCTGCGTGTGTGACCTATATCCACAGCCATGCAGAAGTAATGCGCACGACATGTGTGTCAGAACCCACACACACACACACATACACGCACACACGCTCGTGCAGCCTACACCAATTACTGCGTCTGCTTCTGCATCCAGTTATCTCTGCTCCCTCTGAGGAAAAGACAAGAAAAACGACGCTCCCTCTCTTTCTCCCTCTCTCACACACACACACACACACGCACACGCGCACGCACACACACACACACACACACACACACACTCATCCAATGGTTCGACTCTCAGCTCCACAGCTCCTCCACATGAAGCGAGCTGTTTCTTAGTTAGAGACACTTTGATCCTCCTCTCTGCTTTCCCTCCATGCATAAACGAGGCCTACACACACACACACACACACACACACACACACACACAGTGATACTTGAGAGTCTCCACTACAATGGGTATAATAGGGAGAAAATCCTATTAGGAGAAATGCTGCAGGGAGCACAGAGATGGAGGGATGACGGAGAGGTGGCCCTCCTCCTCCTCCTCCTCCTCCTCCTCCTCCTCCTCTTCCATTCTTCCCTCCTTGTTTACCCCTTCTTTCCTTTTTTCCCTTTTCTCTCACCTTCCTCTCCTTCTTTTACTCCTCTCTCAGTCTGTTGCATCCTCTCCCTTGCATCCCTCCATCCTTCCATCCCTGCTCTCCTCATTCCTTCTTTCCTTTCTTTCTTTCTTTCTTTCTTTCTTTCTTCTTTATTTTTCTAATGTCCTCCTTGCTCTTTCTTCACTCTGAGTTCTCCTTTCACGTCCATTCCTTCTCTATTCCTCCTCTCCTCTGTTTTCCCTCCTTCTTTCCTTAATTTGTTGTTTTCCATCTACTCTCTTTTCCTTCTTCATTCCCTCTTTCTGTCATTCTCTCCTCTTTCATTCTTTCCTCTTTCCCACATGTTCTCTTCTTTCCTTCCTTCTCTCCCTGCTCTCTTCTTTCCTCTGCCGAACATTGTTTTCTCCTTCACATCCCTCCTTTCCTTCTTCCTTCCTCCGTCTTTTCTCTTACCTTCCTCTCCCTTCTTCCTCACATCCTCCTTGACTTACTTCTCTCCTCCTCTTTCCTTCCTTCCTTCTTTCTCTCTGTGCCTTTCCTCCTCTGTTAACCCATCCTTCACTCCTCCTTCCTCTCCTCCTCTTTCCTCCTTCTCCCTCCTTTCTTCCACCCATCAGCATACTCCTGATGTGTTTGTGTGTGTGCACATGTGACATATTTATAATTCTGTGCGTTCTGTCTGCGTCTAAGCAAACATGTTCTGTTTGTGTCACCTGATCAGACTTTATTTCCTGTTTTAGTGCGTTCAGGAGCTGTTTGTGTGTCTGGACATGAGTCGTCTTGTTCCCTGTCCTTCTGTCTGTCTGTCTGCCTGTCTGTTTGTCACAGACTGACTGACTGTCTCAGATTCAGGCTGGAGGAGTCGACTTTGTTGCGTTCTGGTATTTGGACTCTTTCTGGTTTCACGCTGCTCGGTCATAAGCCAACCAGGCCTTGTAAACAAAAGTCACATGACTCATAATTAGCTGAGTGTTGGCGGTTTCATGCTATCAGTTTGGCAACAGACACGTTTCAACAAAAAGCAGGAAGATGCAGCCGACAGTTTTCTCTTCTTACTGGTGTAAATGTACTTTTTCTGGGTATCAGACTTTATATTTCTGATCATCTGCGTAGTTTTAATGATAAACTTTTTAGTTCCAGTCTTCCCTCTTTTAAAGTGATGCCAGTGGACTCATGAAAGCACAAGTTCTAGCATGGAGCTATCAGCTAACATTGTGTTTGCTGGCATGTTTGTGTGGAGCTTGCTGTCATGAACTCAGTGCATGCTAATACGTTAGCATGAACAACACTGTGTGAGCGTGGTTATATGTTAGCTAACCTAAACTAATGTGTTAGCATTGAGCCTTTCATAAGTCATGATACTGTATGCTTCAGTCTTTGCATTAAGCCTACTGTCACTAACACAGTGTGTATGCTAATATGTTAGCTTGGAGCCTACTCTCAGTCAATATAGTGTGTGTGTGTGAGTGTCATCATGCATCTGCTTTCACTTAACATAGCGTATGCTAATATTTTAGCATAGAGTCTTCACTCAGGAAATACATTTTACACTAAAATCCTATCATGAAACCTGTCATTTGATGTGGTTTATGCTAACATGTTAGCATGGAGTCTACTTGGGACACAAGAATTAATTAGTGCGTTTTGAGGTCTGTTAACTGCAGTTTGGCAGAGAGGTCACAGAGGTGAGGAACTGAGGATTATGGGATATCAAAACTGGGCCAAGGACTGTCCTGATTCTCCAAGTCTCCGGCTGGGACTTTATTTCTGTCTGTCCACCTTAACTGCTCTGTTCTGACTGGATCATTACTGCAGGCGGGTCAGGCCAGTGGAGCATGGTGTGTGTGTGTGTGTGTGTGTGTGTGTGTGTGTGTGTGTGTGTGTGTGTGTGTGAGAGTGTGTGTGAGAGAGAGAGTTGTGGCCGTGCACAGTGGGCAGTGTGTTAAAATAACTGGACCAGAGTGTGAATGTGAGCCACAGCCTGGAAACAGCTGACTGAATCAAAGCAGAAAACTGGAGCTTTTACACCAAACTCTGTGAGGAAAACGGTGAATTTAAGCAACATGTTTCACTTTGCATCAGCTCAGAGTTCACACACAAACTGCTCCTCCATAAATGACACTAACACAGAAGAAAGCCTTCACGTCATGGAGGTGCTCAGACTTGTCGACTGAAGAATTTGGCAATGCCGTTAACTGTTTTACATGAGAGGGACACGTGCGCTCTGATCGGGATGTTTTTCATGTGTAGTCCGGCTGTTCAGTTTGTCATTTGTCACGTCATTGGCTGTTCGGAGTCTCGGGGAACTCGTTCCCAGTTTCAGGTTCAGTGTGCTGAACATTGTTCTGTGTGTGTGAATATAAATCAGCTGTGCAGTGACGCCTCCACATCTGTCTGATTCCTGTCTGTCCTGACACACACATACACACACACACACACACACACACACACACACACACACACACACACACACACAGCTTATTAGCTGGCTGCTGTGTCGCCCCAGTGGCAGAGGTTGTTTTGGGGTCAAAGAGCATGTGTGTCCTTCGTCTTCACCCTCCTCCTCCTTCTAACCCTGCTGTTCCTGCTCCTGCCCTCTCTCCTCCTCCTCCTCCTCCTCCTCCTCCTCCTCCCCACTTCCTCTTCAGACCCAAAATGGACCTTGTGGCGAGTGTGTGTGTGTGTGTGTGTGTGTGTGTGTGTGTGTGGTTTAGAGGGACGTGCTCCCTTATTTGAACAGGCCGTTGGAAGCGGTGAAGTAGCACATTCCACCTCGCAGCAACACACACACCCTCAATCTGTAGCAGGAGTCTGTGTGTGTGTGTGTGTGTGTGTGTGTGTGTGTGTGTGTGTGTGTGTGTGTGTCTTGTACTTTGTGCTTCATCGCTCACATGACAGTAAGGAGTGTGTGTGTGAGAGAGAGAGACAGATAAAGACAGTTAGTAGTAGAAGCCTTCAGTTCGTTGGAGTTCAACACACTGACTGGTCCTCAGGGTCTTCATCAGGGTGATGGCTGTGTTTTCAGTGTCTGTGCCCTGATGAAGACCCTGACTGGTCCTCAGGGTCTTCATCAGGGTGATGGCTGTGTTTGTAGTGTCTGTGCCCTGATGAAGACCCTGACTGGTCCTCAGGGTCTTCATCAGGGTGATGGCTGTGTTTTCAGTGTCTGTGCCCTGATGAAGACCCTGAGAGGGTGAAGCTGACTGTTTGAAGGGTTTTTCAGGCCTTTTGGTGTTGAACATCTACAAAGTTTTCAAAGAAAGATGATTACAGTCTGTGCAGCAGAGATATCCTGACTTTATGTCTCCAGTATGGAAACACCGGATCCTACAACTCCCATGATGCAATGTAGCTTAAGCTAGTATGTCGACGAACCGCACATCAACGTTTGTGCTGCACCTCGAAACACACACATATGACAGATGAGGTGTGTCACTTCACACACCTCAGGCAGCAATGGACAACCTGTGAGTGTGTGTGTGTGTGTGTGTGTGTGTGTGTGTGTGTGTGTGTGTGTGTGTGTGTGTGTGTGTGTGTGTGCGTGTTATGACTCCCCCCTGCATCCCATAATCCACCACTGGTCGAGTGACGTTGGCGTGCCGGAGGAGTGTCACAGCGATCTGCCCCCCCCGGTGTTTAAGCTCTTACATAAGGCTCAAATCCATCGGAGGGCAGAACACAAGGACGCTTGCTGACAACACACACACACACACACACACACACACACACACACACACACACACACACACTGGTACCCAGCATCAGACCAAAACACTGCAGTGAGCGGCGAGATTTTAAAATGCACACACACTTTCCACATGCAAGACAGCATTAATGCATGATGTAAGCAGGCTGAAACACGCACACACACACTGACACGCACACACAGAGGCCTGTGCAGCGTGGCTGTCCTCCTCTGCGTCATGTTTCCATGCAGAAGCAGTAGTTTGAAGAACAAAGGAAGCTGTAATCAGAGAGGAAGCAGAGCGAGCTGCTGGGCGTAAAGATGCTAATGAACCTGAGTGAACCTGAACGTCACTGCTACGTTTACACAAGCACAAACTCCAGTTTACAACCCAAACCAAAGCTGCCTCATGTTTGCTTTGTTCACTGTCTCCCCAAAATACACCGTCTCTGCAGTTTGCCTGACCGTAAGCCACCACGAGCTGCTGCACAGCTCGAATCCTGAACGTCCAGATTCAGGGTCAGACCAGCTGCCATGACCCTGGAAACAGGCTGTGTGCCGTTGAACAGTCCGAATGAAGAAGAAGAAGAAGAAGAATCGGGGGGAGACATTCCCCTTTATTCGTCACACACGTACATGCAGACACTGCACACGAGGTGAAATTTATCCTCCGCTTTTCACCCATCCTGGTCGTCCGTCCTCCGCGGCAGACCAGGGGGACCCATCTCGTCGTCACCATTGGTCAGGTGGTGATCTTGGTCAGGTGGTGCATGTTTTTTTTTTAGTGGGGGTATATTTTTTTTTTATGGAGGATACCCCAGGTGAACACGGGGAGAACATGCAAACTCCACACAGAAAGGCCTTTTTTCCTCAAGCAGCAGGCACCGAAGGCATGGTGGAGGACACACCCCCGGTGCCCGCAGCGAGAATCGAACCTGGGACCTTCTTGGTGTTGCCACCGTGCCACCGTGCCACCGTGCCACCCGAATGTGGAAGAGAAAGCTGTGTATTTGTGTGTGTGTGTGTGTGTGTGTGTGGAGTGGATGGAGCCTGAGCATCAGATCCATTTATACGTCCTTTAAAAATACTCAGATGTAGTCAAATCTGTGTGAGATCACTTCTGAACGTGACTTTTCCATCTCTGACAGGCAAGACCCTCAGATACATTACCACACACACACACACACACACACACACACACACACACACACACACACACACACAGGTCACTAAGACCCCATCTAGGTTACAAATGCTGTCTAATTCTGCTCCACGCGACTCCTGGACAGTCCGATAAGCTCTCTGATTAAATGGACACCTAATCGCTCTGCATTGAAACCTGTGTGTGTGTGTGTGTGTGTGTGTGTGTGTGTGTGTGTGTGTGTGTGTTCATATCACAAGGTGTGTGGCCATGTGAGGATGAGAGTGTGTGTTCAAGTGTGTGTGTAGCTGATGAACCAGTTAGTAGCTGGTGGTGTGACGGAGGGTTTATTTGATTTGGGATGAGGATGAAAGCATCGGGCATGCAGCCAACTGTGTGTGTGTGTGTGTGTGTGTGTGTGTGTGTGTGTGTGTGTGTGTGTGTGTGTGTGTGTGTTGGGGGATGGTTCAGCCTGTCTGATTAAAAGGCTGATATTTAGGTCAGTGTGTGTGTGTGTGTGTGTGTGTGTGTGTGTGTGTGTGTGCATTAAGCTTGTCATAGTGTGTGTGTGTCTGTCTGCTGGAATGTGTGTGTGTTGGTGTGTGTGTGTTTCCTGCACCTATATTGGTCAGATATCAGCGTTGATTGATAGCTGTGTTTGATCTCTGGTGTAGTACTGGTGATTGATGACAGGTGCTTTTTAACATTTGATTGTTGATGTTCCAAAATCATGAAAAGGACGTTTTCCTTTCGTGTTTCTGACAGTTTGAGAGATTTGTCAGTTTGTCAAATATGTCGAGTTTGTACAAATTGGTAAAAATGAGCCTTTCTTTCGTACTTTGTCCTTCGTTTTTCATTGTTTGCTCTTTATAGTTTCTAAGATGGTTGCAGACGTGAGAGGAAATAGTCAAAGAGTGCAAAAACCAGCAAAAGCAGAATTAAGTTGAGATGAAATGTTTTTCCAGCCGCTGACAGTTGAAACCATTAACGGCTCAGATCCAGATCCACTTAGATTACATAGTCCATTATCACCCAGTGGGACCTGCAGGGTCCCATCGTGGTGGTCCAACAACTGCAGAGGAGCGAGACCTCGCTTCATTCAGTGTCCGTTGAGCTCTTTAAAGAATCAGACGGACGCTGATGGGTGTGCGTCTGTCGACATGAACGGGTTTACGACCTCGTGGTCAAACTGCGATCAGATAAGAAGAGTCGGTTTGTGTTTTGCATCGTTTCTCTGGAGGCTGCCTGTGAGCAGGTGGTTTCCGGCTGAAGGCCTCAGAGCGGATCGTTTCCAGTCTGCTGCTGTTGAGTAACGCGCTGGAACATTTGTTTGAGCTCTGCCTTTGTTTGGCAGACGCTTCTGTCCAAAGCGAGTCAAGGACCGGACCTTGAGCCGGCACACTCCGAACACATTGGTCCACCAGCTCGTCAGTCATTTGATGGTCAGTGTGAGGTGAGTTAGGACCCGTCAGTCTGAGCAGGTCTGTGATCAGTTTTCCTTCGTCTGCTGTCGACACGAATCGGCAGCTTGTTTTCATATTTTGCATTTTAGGGCTAAAACTGCCTGAGACTGTTGATCGGACCAGAAAGTACGTCTCCCAAACGCCTGGCTGTCCCCGCCACCTTCTGTAGCGTAGACTAGTAGAAAGGCCAAAGTCTCTGAATGTGTCCCAAACTGACCCAGAATCTGAAAGTGAATTGATTAAAGCTGCAGTTCACCTGCTGTCAGTGAAGTGCATCTTGGGAGTTTTTCTGTTTTTGACCTTTGGCTTTGGACCAAAGAGGCAGATGTTTTCTGACACAGTTGTAAACCTTTGTTCTGATGTTTCACCTGAAGTGTTATCGGTCTTAAATCCAGTTTCTGCTGGTGCTGAAAGGGTTCATGAGCTCTTAGATTCTTTGGGAAGCTCCTGATGGCCGCCACATCGTCCTCTTCCTCCCTGTATCCTCTTAATATTCACTTTCTCACGCTCGAACACAGCCTCTTTCTCTCACACCTGCTGCCGTCGTGTCACTGAGAGCTGCTTCAGTTGCCGCCTCGCCGCCTCTCGCTGCCAGCAGCTCCGCTATCTCGCTTCTCTGGGCGGGGGAGCCGGCGTCCTCTTCGCCCGCCGTCCCTTCACCTCCCGTGGCCTCGGCCTCGGGAACAGCTGGGCCTCCTGCGAGAGCCTCACACAAGGCCCGCTGTTGTCCGAGAGATGGGAAAGCGAAGCTCTGCCAAGATGGCCCAATGTTACGCCGGCGATGGGAATGTTGTTGAAGCGCCGATGTCCTGAGCTCTGGCCAGCGCTCCAGTTACATCAAGTAGAACTGTCAGAGTCGAGCTGGTGGATTCTGGTTTGAGGAGAGCGGACATGAAGACATCTGGTGACAGAAGTTAAAGCAGGAACTCATTCAAGTGTCAATTTAGGCTCAAAACCAAGTTCATCTACTGTTTAAAGCTTCTGTCCCTTTAATGCCGTTTAGTGACTCCACAGTGGAGCTGACTGCGTTTGACAAAGTCCTTAAAGTTTCTAGTGTCTCATCTCCAAAGTCACTCATGAGCAGTTTGATATTTGAAATGAAGTTGTTTGATGTTTCCTGCCGTTGAAATTAGCGAGTGTTTAATAATCAAGATCAAAACAATCGACGTTAATCTGAACAGCTGGTGAATGAAGCAAAGTAACAGTGAAACAAAGTAAAGATGAAACAAAGTAAAGATGAAACAAAGTAAAGACGAAACAAAGTAACGATGAAACAAAGTAACGATGAAACAAAGTAACGATGAAACAAAGTGAAGACGAAACAAAGTGAAGACGAAACAAAGTAACGATGAAACAAAGTAACGATGAAACAAAGTAACGATGGACGTTAACTGTTGTTTGATGGAGGCAGCAGGTTTTTGGGAAATGTAGTTTTATTTTGGTGGCAGAGCTGCAGCAACAGAGCAGTAAGACGACATGAACGGCACATTTACACATGTTGACGGCCTGTAGACCCTCCCCCACATTTCACACACACACACACACACGCACACACACACACACACACACGGTGCGCCTGGAATGGTTGTGACAGATCTGAGGTCAGAGGCGGGAGGTGGGCTGTAAGTGGAGATGATAATGATGATGTTGGCGGACACACTGCTCATTCATCAGCATGGTTACTCGTTCCAGAGCTGATGAGTGTGTTTCTCTGTGCACGTTCCTGTTTGCACTCTCTGAGCTGACAGATATCATGGTGACGGTCCACACCGACAGTCACTTCTATGTCCAACGCTTTGATTGTGTCAGTCAGGACGATTCTCCTTCATTCTAAACACAGGAATCATGATTTCAGCGGACTCTTAAATGGAAGAAGCAAAGACAGCGGACCCTGAATGCAGCTGGACCGAAGCTCCTGTGTGGACGCTTGTTCTCGACCTGCAGCAGCGTCAGATTTGTCGTTTTCTTTGAGCCCGCCGTGGTTTTTCCTGCTGTGCACATAAAACAAATACTTCTTCAAGCTGCATTTAAACTATTTTAGAGGTTTTTCAGTGTCGGCAGAGAAAGACAGAAAGCCTGTGGTTTTTCCTTAGAAACAGATCTGTTGGTCCACAGTGAGCCTCCTACTGTTTTTACCCAGAGTGCTTTGTTCTCGGGGTGATGGCAGGTCATGCATTGACCTGCTGGAGGCCTCCCGCTATAAAAGTTGCTTCTGATGGAGCTGCTGCCCTCCGTCTTCATTCTACCTGACACAATGTGTGCGACATGAGGCCAGACACCCACATGAATACTAAGCAGCTTCTCAGGCCGGACCCGGGGTCAGAGGTCAACCCCATCTCACCCCCGTAAGTTTCAGGAAGTGAGGCGAAATGTGATCCGTCTGCAGTAAAAGTGGCTGCAGTGGAAGGAGACTCCCGCAGCGTCGAGTTGATTGTTTACGTTCAGCCGACGCTTCCTGCGACGTCACAGGAGGAAGAAGAAGAAGTCAAGTTTGAACACGGTGAATGAAAGAAGGTGGCAGTTAAAATGGACCTGAACAAAGAAAACGTCTGTTTAAGTATCAGCGTGGAGCGACATTATCGTCCTGAAACAAGTCAATGTGGCAAATTGAACGGAATTACTGAAAGTAGATGAAGCAGTGGGAGGATGAAGTGTCAGTCTGGAGCGACGGCGGTGTGAAAACGATGTGGAGGGAAGTGGAACCATCGGAAGGAGCTGATGTGTCTGTCACAGCAGAGAAAAACAACACAACGCTGCATCGAAGCTCCTCTTCTCTGTTTACCATCTGATCGTGTTCATCCAATCACAACACAGCCCCTTTGTCTCAGCTTGTCCATGGTTGGTCGCCTGCCATCCTCTTCCTGCTCCAACTTCCTGGTTTCCCCTCAGGCAGGCAGCTTTAATCAGAGTGGAGGAGGGGTGTGTGTGTGTGTGTGTGTGTGTGTGTGTGTGTGTGTGTGTGTGTGTGTGTGTGTGTGTGTGTGGGTGCGTGTGTGTGTGGGTGGGAAGCATGAACACACACATCTGGAGGAAATACTCGCAATACCAGGAGATTTGGATTTTAATAAAAACCCACAGTCATCAATCAGAGGTATGAAGTATGTGTGTGTGTGTGTGTGTGTGTGTGTGTGTGTGTGTGTGTGTGTGTGAGAGAGAGAGAGAGAGAGAGGCTGTTAAATATCAGGCTGCACAATAGTTTCCTCATTTGTGTGTTGTCAGTGGCTTTTTAGACAATCATCAGCTCATTTGTGTGTGTGTGTGTGTGTGTGTGTGTGTGTGTGTACACTTGCTGCATTATGACGCCATCCAACAAGATGCACATTGCTGGTGGACAGCAGTGGAAAACATACTCAGATCTAGATGAGTAGAAATACTACAGCATTTAAGATTTTACTTCAGTAAAAGTACTTGTAAGTATTTGCATTAAAATGTACTGAAAGTATCAGAGTAAAAGTACTCATGATGCTGTAATGTTGCAGCTTGTAGAGCTCATTTGAATAACTTTATTGAAACAGTCATACTGCACGAGTTCATTAGGTTTGTGTTTCTAACCTGAAGCTGTCAAATCAATGCAGTGAACTTCCTGTCGCTCCTTCGTCCTCCTCCTCCTCCTCTTTGGGACAGTTAATATCAGCTGCACACACACACACACACACACACACACACACAGAGGATATTGAACTTTGATGAAAAACGTGGAAATGCAGCAGCGTCTCCGATGAAGCCGTCTTTTCCTCCGTTCAGGGACAGACGAGTGAAAACTGGTTCAGATCTTTGCCGGCCACATTTCCCATCAGCCCCTCTGCTGCCTGTCCGTCATCCTTTCACACCCTCTTCCTGTTTTGTGCTGATGCAGCTGATTTCTGTGAGCGGATCACAGCAGAAAAGGCAGAGTCCAACGTTTATCCAAACAATCTTCATCATCGTTCAGCCGAAGAACAAACATCAGAAGCTTCAGCATCCACTCGTTTCTTTCTTCTTTCTTCACGTTTCTACATGGAAGCGTGTCCTTCCTGTCCGTGTCCTTCCTGTCCGTGTCCTTCCTGTCCGTGTCTCTGAAGCTAATGCTAACTGTAGCAGAACTCACCTGAGCACCTGAACACCTGGACTGAATCAACACAACGTGTTTGTTGTTTTGGTTTGATCTGTAGTTTAACAGCCACAGTGACACAAACAAGGTGTGTGTGTGTGTGTGTGTGTGTGTGTGTGTGTGTGTGTGTGTGTGTGTCTCTGTCTCCATGTTTAACATAGAGCAGGTGTACAGCCCCGTGTGTGTGTGCATGTCGTTACCTGTCCGACAGGTTTAATTAACGGTGACAAATGGAAATTGACAGGTAGAAACACACACTTAACCACACACACACACACACACACGCTGACTCCATAAACACACTGTGCAGCTGTCGTCACCTGACTGACGAGGAAGGTTTTACATTCAAAAGAAGCTTGAACAGAATAACTCATCACTTTAACACACACACACACACACACACACACATCATTCAAACCTTGATTCGTGCAGCAGCTGTTCATGTTTGTCTTTATTACCTCCTGTTCTGCCTCAGTTGGCTTAGTTTTATCAAATGAAACCGGCTGAATCCCTGAATGTGAAACCTGCAGTGGACAAGAGACAAACCAACAATGGACTGAAGCTCTGAAGAGGTCTGAGGTCATCTAACAACACACACACAGCAGATGAAGATGGAGGAGTGACGAAGAGGAGAGAAATGTGTCTGCAGACGATGTGTGAGAGGAGAGGAGAAACACGGGGTGAAGGGCGAGATAATACGACGCCACGCGTGACTGATGAGGCAGCGGCGCTCTGATTTGTCACAGTCACACACACACACACACACACACACACACACACACACACACACAGTATACATACACCCAGCCCTGAGGGAACGAACAGCCACACTCCACCCGGGAGAGTGTGTGTGTGTGTGTGTGTGTGTGTGTGTGTGTGTGTGTTTGTGTGCGCGCTCTGGGTGTGTTATTGATGTGATGTGTGAGTTCAGATCATTCTTCTGTGATTTAAAGAAATCACTTCAGTGATTAATTGATGATCAGTTAATCTGCTCTTTGTTCCTCGCCGCAGAGCCTGAACGAGGCGAGACAAACGCCAGGCGTTGAGACGTTGTTTATGTCTCGGCCGGGTTAGGGTTAGGGTAGGGTTAGGTTAGGAGGACGCCGTTTGTCTGTCAGCAGCTCAAACCCGTCACGCCGTCACATTCCTGAGCTGTCAGAGCGCCGCGTGTTGTCCTCTTACATCATGTTAGCGTGAGCAGAGCAGCACTCAGGGCTCAGGGGATGACCTTCTCACTCAGGTGGTGTTTCGTCTTTCATGTGCTGATGTCCGGCGCCGTCCTGAAGTGAACGCTTCGACTTCCTGTGAGGTGAAGCGAGGCTCTTCATGAAAGCTTCTCTCACACACCTCAGCACCGCACAGGTGACAGGAAGGAGCTGTAACCAGCCTGAGCCATGACGATCTAGAACGGGCCGTTAGTGCACCAACGAAGAAGAGAACTGACGTGTTTTCACTGCTAAACGTTGGAGTAACGTCTCAAACTGATCCTCATGAACCTGAAACAGAATCAGTCCCTGCTGTGGGTGCAGGTGCTGCTCAGGTGTCATGCGAAGGATCCTCAGCACGTTGTCGTTGAGGCGTGTCCGTCCGTCGCGGGTGAGGCGTGTTGTTACAGCGCAGAGGCGTCGCCTGTTCGTCGTGTTTACCTTCTAAGATTAGACAGACCGGTTTCAGCACCGCCAAGGCTCCGTGACTCACTGGGATTCCTCTCATGGTTTAGTAGACGTTCGGATTCCCAGCATGCCTCAGGACGCAGGGCGGTGATGTCATCATGATGTCAGTTTGAGATGCCGCCGCACTCTGTGTTTGTGTGAGGCATCAGCAGGTGTTTCCTCAGGTGTTTGGCTGGTTGTGTTCAGGTTGAAGCTGCTCTGTCGGGCCTCCTCAGCCGACCTCCCGCTCAGGCGCCGTGAGGTCGGTCCGGCCGGCCGGCGTGCCGTAAGCAGCGACGGCGACCGGCCGACCGAGGCCACGTTTGGCTGCGGCTGCTAACCAGCCTCTCCGGGCAGAAAGCAGCCGGCGGTCACCTCGAGGTCGACTCTGACTGAAAGTCTGGCTGCTGGCACGAACACTGAAGCTTTATTTTCCGTTCTGGTTTCTATTTATTCCACTTGTGACATCAGCATGTCTCAGACCATCAGCGTGATCGGGTTTGATCAACGATGAAGAAAATCTGGTCTCTGGTTTCAGACGTCCTTCGTACCAATCACCATCCGTTAAACATGTAAATGACGGACTGGTCGGCGGCACATCCTCGTGGAGTTAAAGCTGCAGAAGCAGCTTCGTGTTGGAGAAACAGTGGATCAGACGCCTGCAGGCTGACTCACAACCACACGTTTATTTAAGGAGGCGGCGTTTCGCTGCCGCTCGGGTCAGCGTTTAAAAATGGATGTGAAACTGTGGTCGGTTTAAATAAAGTTGTGGTTTGAGGTCAGTGTGCAGGTTTTACTGTTGATGTCAGAAATCTAGAGAGAGAAGATGATCGGCCTGCGGCGTTCATCTGCTGATCACGTCCTTAATCAGTCAATTAACGAGGATCAAAGCCCGAAAATCTGACGTGTGCTGTCACATCAAAGAAAGACGGGAGATGAAGTCAGCGTCGTCTTCCTCATGCTTCATCAGCTGTTTCTGCACCTCGCCTCACCTGGACTCCGTCCTCGTGCCCGAGGCTCCCAGACCAGTTTAGAAAAGGACGTTTCAGTTTGGTCATGTGACCCGTGTGTGTGCGCATGCGTGCGTGCGTGTGTGTGTGTGTGTGTGTGCTGGCCGGCTGCTCCCAGCAGCCTCGGCAGTGTTAGCATGCTAACATGCTAAACTAAGATGGTGAATGTGGTCCACATGCTTGCTAAACATGATGTTAGCATTGTCATTGTGAGCATGCTAGCATTAGCATTTAGCTCAGCATAGCATAGCTGCTAACACTAATATAATGAATTGATTCATCGACTGACAGAAAAATGTGATATTTTTCTTGTTTTATTCAGCAGAAATGTGAAAATTGTTGTGAAATGTAAACATTTGCTGTTTTTACGACAGTTTATAGACCAAACTATCGATCGACTGACGGCCGGATGAGTAGAAACTGAGCTGTTTGATCATGTGACTGTCTGTTATTGAAGGCATTGGTTTGGTAAACGGTCGTCTGCTGTCAGTCACTTTCCACAGTGTCAATAAAGTTTCTTTGGCCAGAGAACAAACTTGTTCTTGGGCTGGTTTGTTGATTCCACAGTCTGGAGTGTTTTCGACGGGGCTGGACGTGGTGGACGCCAGCCGTCTGTCTCTGCGTCCCTGCAGTCCTCTCTGGACACACTGACTTTCAGTTGTTCCAGGTGACTCGCTCATGACGAGGCTCACTGTGTTTGACACGACTTCAAACGACAGTCTGATCTCAGCTCAGATCCTCCTGCAGCTGCAAACAGATTTCAGATCTTTGGACTTGAAACGTGGATCATGATGTTTGTGCCTGCCCTGCAGTGCCTGATGGGAAAAGAGGCAGTGAGACAGCCCCTAGGCAGACAGACAGGGACCAGCTCGTCCACCTCGTCCTCTGCCTGTAAACGCCTCCATCCCTCGATGAATCGATGCCGTTTGCAGGCACCAAGAAGACGAGGACGTCGTCTCGTGAGCTCGCCGACTCTGTTTGAATCCAACATGTCTGCCGCAGACGTGACGTGTGAGCGAGGAAATGAAAGCGAGTCGCGTCAGTCCTGGCTTTCATTTGCACTTTTGATCTTCATCTCATTTTATCCTCCACTTCCTGGCTCGCTCTCTTATTCTCTCTCTCCGTCTTCCTTTGTAATTTACCCATGATGCTCGGTGTTTCCTGCCTCCCTGTGCTGATGCAGCGAGGCCTTGCCTTGTGTTCACGGTTCTCGTTGTGTTGATCAGGAACAGATCTGCTCTCGTGTCTTTGAAAGCGACCTCGAGCCGTCCCTGGAGCTCATGAACTGAACCGGACCGGACCGGACTGGACCGGACTCACATCCGTCTCCAGCTCAGACCTCGTTAGAGACCTCGTTATCTTGTTTGTTCCTGCTGCGTCTCGTCGTCGTGTTTCTGTCCTCCAGCTGCCTCCACATAAACACGCTCTCTTTGTGTGGCCCTCGTAAACCTAAATATGTCACTCAGCGGCAGCCAATATTTAGAAATGGCGGCTGAACTTTACGAGTTGAAAGTGGAAATGTATTTATTTATTTGTGCTTTCTGTTCTTCAGGTTTATCATTACAGGTTTCTGGTTCTCTAGATTCTGCCTCAGAGTGGAGGTCTTGGCTTCTCGGGGATGTAAACATGACGAGTTCGTGCAGCAGATTAAAGTCTTGTTTTGATTTTCAGAGCTCTTTCAGACTGAAGATCTTTGGTTGCAGTCAGGGACAAAGATCTCTGCTGTTTTAGCTTTAGAGTTAAAAATGTAGCCTGTCACATTAGCATTAGCGTTAGCATTAGCTGAAGCAGCAGAAGCTTCAGGGAAAACAGACACGAGTCATCTGGAAATCAGCTCCACCCAGTAACTTGATGCACCGGCCAGTCGTTTCATCTTCTCACCTTCACCTGCAGCCTGACAGCACACCTGTGCAGCCTGAATGCCTGGTGAAGTGCAGGCGCAAAGGTTCTGGGTTCTTGTGGTTTTGTAGTTTGTGTCAGGATCTTCGGGGTCTTGGTTTGCTGAAGGTTTCAGGTCTTGGATTCCACAGGTTTAAGAGTGCAGACCTTGTGGTCTTGGTGTTCAGGCGAGAGGTTTGTGGATTCAGGGTTGTGTATCTTCGCTGTGTTATTTTGGGTTTAAAGGCCTCAGATTGTCCACTTCCTTCAGTTTTTTAGACTTAGTTTTCAGGGTCTTTGGATCTTTTTATTCTGGGTGAAAAGTCTTGATTTCTTGTGGGTTTGTGCTAAAGTGTTGATGTGAAGATTTCAGGCGCCTTCCTTTAAATCCTCTCATTTCTGCTGGTTTAAAGATGTCGGTTGTTCTGACCCGGTCCTGAAACGTCTGCTCATGAAGGTTCTCCTGCCCGCTGAGGGAGAACCCAACGTAAAAACAGAACCAAGGGTTAATGATGGAGGTTATTCTGGAGACACCGGGAGTCCTGACGCCTCACGTTGAAGGCCTCCTCCACACCGTCTTTCCTCCTCTTCTTCCTCTCCTGTCACTGTTCTGCAGCTCTGTGTTGGCACGGAGGGATGGAGGGATGGAGGGAGGGAGGGGTGGAGGGATGGAGGGAGGGGTGGAGGGATGGAGGAGTGGAGGGGTGGAGGGATGGAGGGATGGAGGGGTGGAGGGGTGGATGGAGGGAGGAGTGGAGGGATGGAGGGGTGGATGGAGGGAGGGAGGGGTGGAGGGGTGGAGGGAGGGATGGAGGGAGGGGTGGATGGAGGGATGGAGGGAGGGGTGGAGGAGTGGAGGGATGGAGGGATGGAGGGATGGAGGGAGGGGTGGAGGGATGGAGGGATGGAGGGAGCGAGGGAGGGGTGGAGGGATGGAGGGAGGGGTGGAGGGATGGAGGGAGGGAGGGGTGGAGGGATGGAGGGAGGGGTGGAGGGATGGAGGAGTGGAGGGGTGGAGGGATGGAGGGATGGAGGGGTGGAGGGGTGGATGGAGGGAGGAGTGGAGGGATGGAGGGGTGGATGGAGGGATGGAGGGAGGGAGGGGTGGAGGGATGGAGGGGTGGATGGAGGGAGGGGTGGAGGGATGGAGGGAGGGGTGGAGGGATGGAGGGGTGGAGGGGTGGATGGAGGGAGGAGTGGAGGGATGGAGGGGTGGATGGAGGGATGGAGGGAGGGAGGGGTGGAGGGGTGGAGGGAGGGATGGAGGGAGGGGTGGATGGAGGGATGGAGGGAGGGGTGGAGGAGTGGAGGGATGGAGGGATGGAGGGAGGGGTGGAGGGATGGAGGGATGGAGGGAGCGAGGTGTGGAGGAATGTTTTCTGTCCCATGACGCCTGCTCTCATTTCTAAGTTTTTCCTCCCTGAGCGATGACGAAGAGGAAGAGCTCTCCATCCTCTTCTCTTCATCTCCATCCATCTGTTTCGCTCCATCTGTTTTCTCCCCGTCCTCATTTGTCTCCACACTCAGAGCGTTTTATGGAGCTCAGTCTCGCCTGTGGTCCGTCTGTCTGTCCTTCGGTCTTCTTCAGGTTGTTTTTTAGCCGTAGGGTTGTTGGTTCCCTCCTCAGGCTCCAGGATGTGCTGACTGTCCTCTTCTTCTCTGTTTAAAACACGTCTTCTGTCCGTCGCCTCCAGTCTTTTCCTGTCTCGTCTCTTTTATTTGGGTGTCAGACGACGATAACATCGATGGAGATGCGACAGGAACCTCCTTCAATGGACGAATGGTTCCAGATCTACATTCACTCAGAGGCCTCGCCGCTCTCAGAAACGTCTTCCTCTTCCTCTTCCTCTCTTCCTCGCCCTCATCACTCCGTTAACACAGTCATGAAGTGATTCTCTGTTTGTGCGTTGATTGAGTTCAGGTGTGCCGCCCACATGTTCCCAGATGTTTTTGCTTCCTCGTGTCTTTTCTTACCCAGAATCCCCTCTGAAACTCTCCCGGACTTTCCCTCCACTTGCTGACTCAG
This sequence comes from Chaetodon auriga, assembly GCF_051107435.1. Classification (NCBI taxonomy): domain Eukaryota; kingdom Metazoa; phylum Chordata; class Actinopteri; order Chaetodontiformes; family Chaetodontidae; genus Chaetodon; species Chaetodon auriga. Next base: position 18,320,663 of record NC_135096.1, on the reverse strand, counting down.
CACAGTTTTGTCCAACCAGCAGTCATTTTTTATTTTCCTGTAGCCTGCCTGGTGTTCAGACGTGTTGTGCAGCTTCATATATGACCACTCCTCAGGTGTGAAGTCTGTTAAGTCACGAGCTGATTGGTTGATGCACTTCCTGTCTGGTGGCAGTTTGAAGCCTGAAAATGAGCATTTAAAGGTGTAAAAACACCTTTGTTGACTGAGCAAAGTGGCCAATGGCTAACTGCGTCCAGTGAGGATGCAGACGACGTCAGGTGGTGGGTCACCTGGCGAAGCGGCTAATCGCGGCCCCGCCGGTCATTTCCATCACTTGGCGGAGGGTCTTACTGGGAACCAGCAGAGGGGAACCGGAGGGCCCCTGAAAACAGGAAGCAGCTGGATCAACATCCTGCCTGGCAGAGAGGGAGGGGTCACGCCGACACAGGCCGACGTTTGTTGAAACCTGAACAATGCCCCCCTCTGTGTGTCCGCCAGCCAATGGGGAAGCTTCTTTCTGGATTCTTTCCAGACAGATACGGAGCACACACACAGCGGCATCAGCAGGATCCAACAGAGGCCGAATTATGACGCTTTAAAGAGACCTTTACTGTGAAAGGATGAACCGGCCCGCTTCCTGATTCATCCCGTATCACAGCAACAGCCGGAGAAAACAACAGCTGCTTGTTTGTGGGCGTCTCCAGCTGTGGAGACGACAGCAGAACGTCCTGCTGCACGTCGACAAAGTCCAGGAAAGTGGATTCGCGTTGAAGCTTTCAGCCACAGAAAGAGTGTGTGAGTTTGTAGAAGGAGAGAAAAAGTCTCTGGTGTTTGGTTGAACTGGTCCCAGCCTGTGAAACCAGTGACAGGGAAGCATGGAAGGGAGCTGCAGGGTTTATCTTCTTCATGAGGAGGAGGAGGATGGTTGTAGCACGCGACACGTTTCATGTTAAATATCAGTTTTGCTCAGAATCAAATCTGATGGTGAACCAGAGTCTGTTTAAAATTCAGCTTATTTAGTGTTTAACTGTGAGCAAACAGGAGAACTTCCTCTGAGCTCTGATCCTCCAGCATCAGCAGACAAAACATTTTCACACTTTTTTTTCAATCCAGACATCATCCTTTTAGTGCCCCCCCACCCCCAGCCCCACCCCCACCCCCACCCACACCCCACCCCCGGCACAGATTGCTGCTGATGAATAAGTAAAAAAGGACTGAAGGCTCTAAGTGGACCTGGCCCACTGGCCTACTTAACACACTTAACACACAGGCCGAGGTGTCACACACACCAGTTAATGGTGTGTGTGTGTGTGTGTGTGTGTGTGTGTGTGTGTGTGTGGTTCTGCAGCTCGTTCAGGAGGTTGTGGTGGTTAATGGAGATGTTTCGGGGTCCTTCAGGAGGTTCGGGTGGTCTGTGAGGATCTTGTGGTGATCAGAGGGGTCGCTGAGATCTTTGTGGACGGTGTGCTGGTCTCAAGTCGTCCTTCAGTGGTCTCTGAGGAAGACGAGTGAGTGGAAGAATGAGTTTGAGCTGTTCGGTGTTTGTGTTGGAGGCAGTGAGCTGTTATTGTTCAGATACAGAAGGAGTGTGTGTGTGTGTGTGTGTGTGTGTGTGTGTGTGTGTGCGTGTGTGAGAGAGCTCCCTGATAACACTGACACTATCACACTGCAGTAACACACACTCAGAGCCCAGCTCGTGTGTGTGGGAGGAACATCAGTGCGACCCCTGGTTTCCCATGACCTCTCAGCTCGCCGCCTCTGCTCCGGATCTCAGGACTCCGCCTTCAGTCAGGGTCTCAGTCCGCTTCAAACGGACCAGTTCACCAGGTGTCTCCACCTGTCCTGGTGTGGGACCAAAGGGTGCCCCCCACTCTTCGTCCTCCTCCTGTCCCTCCGTTCGTCACCGTGTCGGTCGACGTGCGGCTCGTTGTGTCTCTTGTCCGGTCGTCTCGTCGACATGCTCGACCGTAAACTGACAGCAGCAAAAAGACATTTTAAGGAACGTCCTCAACATCTGCACTGAATGAATTCATGAGTTCTGTTGTTAACGTGCTGCACCTGAAGGCACCACATGTTCACTCCATTTGACTGACGGGTGTTTTTGTCCTCTGTCTCCTCCAGATGCGTTCGTGAACAGTCAGGAGTGGACGCTGAGTCGGACGGTACCGGAACTCAAAGTGGTGAGTCTGATTCAGGGACTTTTTCTTCGTTTCTGTGAGACAAACGTCCAAACACTCCTGAACTTAAGTAAAATAAAATGATCACTAATGGGAAAAAAACCGACCCCTCTTTCCCAGGGCATTGTGGGTAACCTGGCCAGCGGTAAGTCGGCGCTGGTCCACAGGTACCTGACAGGAACGTACGTCCAGGAGGAGTCACCTGAAGGTAAGAGCGCTGTCTTCTGTCCGTCCCTCTGTCCTCTGTCAGATCTGGCTGGATCTGTGTCTCCCTTCTCGTTTCGTCCTCGAGCCAAAAAAAAAAAAAACGACGCCGTCCAGTGTCGCTGTGCCAAACTCATCCAGCTTTACGCCGCCGCCCCCTCCTCTTTCCAAGATTACATCCGTGAAATAAATAAAGAAAAAAGCAAAGCAGATTAAATCAACTTCAGAAAGCAGGAGAAAATAATGAACTGAGGCCGGATTAAAAACCCCAGCAGGCAAAGTAAGACGTTAACAACCTCCACGTCCTGCACGCAACCGCCCAGAGCGCCGTCCTCTGCCGTCCAGCTGCACCTCCTCCGTTTCTCCTCCCTCCTCTCGTCTCCTCCTCCTGCACTCAGAGGGAAACAAAAGCCCAGATTTGACCAACGGAGCAGAAGTAAAGATAAAGAGAGTGGAGACGGTCACGCGTGGAGCTCTGCAGGCCGACGTCAGGAGCTTTCACCAAAGACTCAGATGATTTGAGGAGTGAGTACAGGACGTGTTAAAGCCTCGAAGACACGTTCGAACCCTCTGGAACACGCCGAGCCACACAGGCTTCAGAGGGAGGAGGGGGTGGGAGGTGTGATGTTTGGAGTTTCTCCTCCTCAATGATCCTCAGAAATGAACGAACCTTAAACGACGTCGGCTTCTCTGCCGAGCTCCTGAATGTTTCATCTGCCGACCGTGCTTTCCGACGGCGTCTCTGCCCACACGCCCCGCGGAGACGGCCATATTCCTCATCCAATATTAAAGCCCCCGGCTGCCCCCCCATGCTGTTCAGTACAGCAGCCTCCCGAGGCGAAGACCCACTTCTGCTAAAGCCCGTGTGCCTTTAATATTTCACTGTGGAGGCTGGAGAAGCTTCCTCATGGATCCTGCACACACAGACGTTTCAGGAGACATCAGACTGCAGGAAGTTGTCTCCGCTGGGGGGACTGATGGAGGACGCGTCTCATCATCAACCTTCAGCACAGACCAGAACTACAAGCTGCTTCAGGGCTGGTGGTTTTGGTCCAGTCATTTAAAGAGTTCATGCTGTCAGAGGAAGCCCAGCATGGAGGCTTTTATTGTGAAAGACTCCTAATGCAGCACAGAGATTTACACTCTGCACTTTACACACGATGAGGATCTGCTCTCCTCACTTCCTGTTTTTTTATTGTTTTTAAATAATGAATTTTTTTATGTCTTTGCTGTTTGTTGTTCCATCAGGATACTAATAAAGTTCAAGTTAAAGCTTTTTGAGCAGTAATACCAAGGAGTTTACACAGAGTGCAGGTTTGGCCATAATGAATGTCAGTGGCACTTCCTGCACAGATGTTTCACATTAAAAGCCTCCAGTTGGCTCAAAGGACAAAATGTGCTTTTCTGGCTTTTTCTTTAAAACATCTGCAGGAAGTGTTGAGTCTCTTCTCTGCAGAAATAAATGAGAAAGATCAAAAAGCTCTTGGATGTCGTTGATACCTGCTGTTTGAGTGGAGGCTGAGCAGAAAGACACGGCATGCTGTTCGAGCTCATTGCACCCTCATGATTATTGAAAACCAGCTGTTATTTGAGCTTTTCAGGACTTTTCTAGAAACCGGTCGGATGACGACACGTTGAGCCTCCCTGAGCCTGGTGTGAGAGGAGAAGCCGAGGCCCTGCGCTCATTAACCCTCTGACCTGCTTTGTGTGTTTAGAGCTCTGAAAACCATCAAACAGGGTTTATTCTGGTTGAAATCTTTGCTGCCTTTGTCATGTGGGACGCTCCCGCCATCGGCCCACAAACCAATTTTAGCTGCGGGTCGCTCGCTGGAGAAACTGGGCCTTCAACGGCGAAGCGGGATGCACTTAAACTTAAACATCAGATCCTTGAGTTCGTCTGTCACAGATCAGCCGGTGGAAACGGACTCTGGAGGGTTCTTCAGCCGCAAGCTGCAAAGCTACAAGCAGGGAAACGTCCCAGACGCTGGTGGTCGCCGGGAATCCCCAGAGCCGATCATTTCTGAGGTGCACCAACATAAAACTGAGAAAATGTCCTTCAGCAGTGACGTACCTCCTCTTAAAATGCCCTCTGCGGCGGCTGAGCTCCGGCCGGCGCTGTCAGGCTGCCGAGTGCCCACCGCCCGCCGTAATTACACCACAGCTCTGCCAAAAGCAACACGACACGGCTTTTCAAGAGGCCTCGCATACCGTGTCCGAGCCAGCCCCGAACAACAGCTCCCAGATCTGTCATCTAACGACTTGGCACCGCCGCCCGTCAAGGAAGCGGCGACTCAGCTCCAATCAGAGGAAAAGCTTTGATGTCGTTGCATAACCGCTGAGAAGTGAAAAGAGGAGCGGGGAAGCTGATGTGTTGTTTAGAAATTCCTGCGATCTAAAAATACGGCGGCCTGGAGTCCCACGGCGATTGATTGGGAGCTGGTGGCTTGCGAGCGCAGGGCGACCGCGAAGCCGCTAACCAGAACTATTCTTAGGCTGCAGACTGGAGCCGGGGCTGCAGACGTCAGCTCCACGCTCTCAGCCCGTCAGCAAAGCTGCTGCTCGCACGGCCGCTTCATCTGTGTCGCTGCGCTGCGTTTGAGGACACCCACACTTTCAGCTTTCCACGTAAAATGGAATGCCTAATTTGAAAATGCCCCGAAAAACCCCAAAAAGCTGAGCTCTAGCGGCGCGTCTGAGCAGCAGCAGATGGAATCCATTAAAACGTAAAGGAGGTTTGGTTGGGAAACCACCCGCAGCCTCTAAACTAATGCTGCTCGCACAGGGAGCCAGACTCCATTCACAGATCCTACTGTTTCTAAAGCGACACGTTAGCCAGCGACACGTTAGCCTGCTTCTTCTGAGGGCGGGGTCGCGCTTCCAGGTGCGTTCAGGTGCACGAAACAGCTTCAGGAATCCTCAGCATCTCCTCAGCGAGCTCGGTCACAGATTCGTTTCCTGTTATTTCAGAGTCTTCCTCTGTTTGTGAAGAGCTAAAAACAGCTTCAGCGAGCGGGTCCAGCCATGATCTCCTCCTCCTCCTCCTCCTCCTCCTCCTCCTCCTCCTCCTCCCCCTCTCTCTCTCTCTCTCCCCCCCCCCCCCCCCCGTCTCTGTCCTTTTCTTCTTCTGCAGCACTTTTCCTCGTGTGTTTTCTGCTCTGACCTCCAGCTGACCTGCACAGAAAACTCTGAACACACTCTGATTTTCTCTCTTTCTGTGTCGACCTCATGTTTTCCTCTTTCCTTTGACTTCGTGTCCTCTCTGTCCCTCTCTTGTCTCGCCCTCATGAGTTTTCCTTCCATCTGTCTTTCTGATGAGCTCTCTCTGGGTTTGACTGCATGTATTAACGGTGGCTGCGTTGCTTTGTGTTTCCTCTTTCTTCTTTCTGGGCTGCTCTTGTAAACTAGCTGACGTGGATGCAGGTAACTATGCTCTCTCTCCTCTGCTCTTCATCCATCCATCCCTCCATCCCTCCATCGCCTCTTTGATTCTGCAGCATGTTGAGATCAGCTCGGGTTCAGCGTCACGCCTCCTCTCAGTCTCTCATTGGTCCATGATTTCCAAGAAGTTTCCTGGAAGGAGTGATTGTGTAATTTGATGCTAATCAAAGGCTAATTAGAATTAGCAGTGGGTGTTAGTCAGAGCTCTGCAGTCGTGGAATCGTGAAGAATGATTGAGTGTTCACATCCATCATTCTGTCCAGGACCCTTCTGGGACGTCACAGACCAGTTGAAGAAGTTTACTTCTAACAGTTAAACTTTGTTGAAAGGCTCTAAACCAAAGCCGAGGATGAAAGCGCTCCGCGGGGAGGTCCAACATGGACGCCTGAGCTGCAGACGACAAGACTTCAGACGCAGTTTTCCAGAAAGCTCAAAAAGCATTTGGCCTTAAATTCGGGCTGTTTTACTTCGAGCTGTTCCAGACGCTTGTTTCGTGGTTCCATCGCAGCCAAAAAACAGACGTGCCTTGGAAACACGTCGACTCCTCATCGGCGATCGTTTGCTCGTGTCTTAGATCCCTCCGGCTGTCACCTTGTAGTCAGAACACCTGGTCTGAGGTCAGTTCGTGCAGCCTCGTTTTGCCTGACGTGGACCAAACTTGTAGTCTGCAGACCTGCGCGCCAAAAGCCCGAGAGGCGGTCCTGTCCTGACACTTCCTGTCTGCCGGCGCTGACCCTGGATCAGCTCAGACCTGCTGAGAGTCTCTGAACCTGAAGCTGGACTCAGCGTGTAGCTCCGCCCCTCATGTCTTAGCTCTGTGTCAATGATTTTTTCCCTTCATCCTCCCTCATGATCTGCAGCTACGTGCATGCTAACGCCATGTTACCCCCCCCCCACACACACACACACACACATCCTGTATGTAAACACAGACACGTGAACACACACTCTGCTGACTCAGCGTTAAACACACCATCTGCCTTCCTGCTGCGGCGTGACGTCGGCGCACAGGAAGCCGCAGGTCTGCTTCTCCGAGAACAGACCCGACACCTGCCGGGCGTTTGACGAGACGCCAGAGTTTAATTCAGTCTGTTTCACACACACACACACGCACACACACAGTCACATGACCTCGTCCTCGTCAGTCACCTGAGCGTTCTCAGAAGGGTTAAGTCAGGTTCAAAGCAGACGTGTGTGTGAGTCACATCGTCTTTCAGTCATCTTTAGTCATCGTTGTCCACTCTCCTCATGTAGCATCGATCATCTGTCACCGATCAGTTAATCAATCAGTCAGTCATTGGCGAGTCATTGATCACCCCCCCACTGTGAGTCACCTGTAGTGGTGTTAGCAGCAGCTCTGCCGTGCCGCGTCGCCTCTGACGCTCCTGTCCTTTCCCGCAGGCGGTCGCTTTAAGAAGGAGATCGTGGTGGACGGTCAGAGTCACCTGCTGCTCATCAGAGACGAAGGAGGCCCCCCGGAGGCCCAGGTGAGTACTGCACCTGCACGAGCCCCGTTAGACCACAACCACTTTCAGCTCAGAATCTGAACCCAAGTCAAAGTCACGTCAGCAGCTCCACTGACATTCAGCTCAGGATGTTTCCCAGCATGCACCTGGTGACAGGTGGGCTCCATCCGGATCAGACTGGAGGTGTCTGACCAAAGGAGCTTTGTCTAGACAGACAGCTCAGACAGGAGAGTTGATGAATAATTGACTTGTTTTCCTTCTGCTCTTCGTCTCCTCTCCTCTGCCTCTCTCTGACTTCCTGTCACTTGAAGCCCGTTGGTTCAGTTTTTGGAAACAGGCTCGCGCTCGTTTCCGGTGTGAATAAAGTTTCATTTGAATCTCTCTGTGCAGTTTGCGCTGTGGGTGGACGCCGTCATCTTCGTCTTCAGTCTGGAGGACGAGATCAGCTTCCAGACCGTTTATCACTACTTCAGCCGCCTCGCCAGCTACAGGAACACCGCCGACCTGCCGCTGGTGCTGGTGGGCACGCAAGGTGTGACACGCACGCACGCACACACACGCACACATGCACACACACACACGCACACACACACACACACACACACTCTGTCCCCCTCTCTTTGGACAAAGCTTTTTTGGGCTGTTGCTGCCACCCAGTGGTGTGTTTCCGTCACTGCAGTTGGTCCTCTCTGTCCTCTCTGTCCTCTCTGTCCTCTCTGCTGTCCTCTCTGTCCTCTCTGTCCTCTCTGCTGTCCTCTCTGTCCTCTCTGTCCTCTCTGCTGTCCTCACTGTCCTCTCTGCTGTCCTCTCTGTCCTCTCTGTCCTCTCTGCTGTCCTCACTGTCCTCTCTGCTGTCCTCTCTGTCCTCTCTGTCCTCTCTACTGTCCTCTCTGCTGTCCTCTCTGTCCTCTCTGTCCTCTCTGCTGTCCTCTCTGTCCTCACTGTCCTCTCTGCTGTCCTCTCTGTCCTCTCTGCTGTCCTCTCTGTCCTCTCTGTCCTCTCTGCTGTCCTCTCTGTTGTCCTCTCTGTCCTCACTGTCCTCTCTGTCCTCTCTGCTGTCCTCTCTGTCCTCTCTGTCCTCTCTGTCCTCACTGTCCTCCTGCACTGACTGTGTTTACATGCTGGTGTCCTGGTTTTTTCCTGCTTCTTTGTCTCTCAATGATGAAAGTAGAAAACCTTGATCTTCATCACCTGATCAGCAGCAGAGGACGATACCATCCATCGTGGACGTCGTCGGGGTCAGGCCGTCCTTCGTCGTCCCGCTGAGGGTCCACCTGAGCACATGGTGGTGACCTGGATCACATGTTCAGGCCTCACAGTCCAGATGTCCTTTGTTTCTGCAGCAGCTCGTCTTCATCAGATGAAGCAGATCAGATCAGAGACGGAGTTCAGTCCCGCTTCTTTAGCAGCAGAGGGCGCCAGCGTATCACCTGAGCCTCCGCTCTTCTCTGGCCAATCGTGCGCTCTTCTTCTTCTTCTTCCTCCATTTGACCTTTTTCAAACCAGGGCGCTGAACTCAGCATTTTAGATGGAGAGTAAACAGACAGGACGCACCGTCAACAACAAAAATGGAGGATTTATTCCGACACAAAGCCCAGAATGCATCAGTGCTGCGGCCTCAGTTGGATATTTCTCCGTCACTGTTTTTTCTAATGTTGAGTGCGACGGTGGAATAAAGGTTTCAGGTTGTTTGAATCCAGAAGAAGGTGGACGTGATTGACTTCTTTTTGTTTTTTTCCCGTCAGACGCCATCAGCTCAGCCAACCCGCGAGTGATCGACGACAGCCGAGCCAGAAAACTCTCCAACGACCTCAAACGCTGCACCTACTACGAAACCTGCGCCACCTACGGCCTCAACGTGGAGCGAGTCTTCCAGGACGGTAAGGTCCACTCAGCCAGCGCACGGCGGGGGGGGGTCAGGGAAGCGGCGTCCAGTCCTCTGGGAAGGTGACATTCCCCCCGACGCCGCGGCCATTCGGACGCTCTTAATCACACGTCAATTAAGAACGAAATGGAGCCGCTCGGCTATTCAGCTCCAACTGAACAGCAATTAAGTTTTATCGTAGCGAGCGAAGGAAGGCAGGGAGGGACGGAGACCTGGACGGAGACGAGTCCCCCTGGGATTAATAAGACAACCAGACATTAGAGGAGGAGGAGGAGGACGAGGTTGTCCGGAGACGTCAAGGTCCCGGCTGACCGGGGCACACGGCGGCCATATTGTCAGTCATGACGAGCCGATCGCAGATCTGTTGTGTGACCTTCAAAATTTAGTTTGCAGCGACGTTCAGATCCGATCAAAAAGGTCGATTTGAGTTAAAAATGCCCTTTTGTTTGTGGTCAAACTTCACGTCCGTTCACGCGCTGCAGCCGTGAGCGTCAGGCTCATATCGAGAGCGTCGACGGTCAGGCGTTCGTGGTCGAGCCGTCAGCAGCGATTGGGAGAAAAAACGATTTGACTTGAACTGTTTGACGTCAATCAGCAGCGTTTAAATGTGCCGTTAGAGGGTGATCGGCGACGAGGCCTCCTGAGCTCCCGAAGTCCTCAATCGCAGCGTCACAGACAGCTGACGAGGTCAAAGGTCAAAGCCTCCGCTCACCCTTCGTGTGCGGCGTTCCAGCTGGTCCAGGAGCAGCAGTCTGAGGCACAGAAAGTTTTCCTCTCGCTGCACCGAAGCGTCTTTCTAAATAGTAAACCCTGCGGCTCGTTTTTTACACGGAGACACATTAACGAGACGAGAGGCCGCTAATGAGGCTGAGGGCGGCCGGCCGGCAGGTGCGGGGTTAACGGCTGTAATTAGAGAGAAATGGATGACACGGCCTCGGCGCTTAATTAGCAGAGCTGCAGCGAGTCCGCTGGCCTCTGGCTTTGTCTGCATCCACCTGAGCTTGACGAGCGGCGGCTGAAGCCTCGTTAGCAGGATCTGTTAGCAGTTAGCATCCACTGCTGTTTGAGTGTGAGCGAGAGGGAAAGAACGGCAGAGGAGGAATCTGCAGACTCCTCAGCTGTGACTGCTCCGTCTGTCCTGAAGGGGGCAGTGCAGGCGCAGAGACCGAGTCAGACCGTCAGCGACGAGCTCGGCTTGTGTGAGCGTCGATCAGTTCGCTCACATTTCTGTCAATAATCCCCAAAGTGTGAAGTTTAGATTAATAATCTGAGAAATGACGTGATGAGAGAAGAGCAGCATGAGGAGAAACCACAGAAGAAGAACGGCCTGCAGAAAGGCTGGAGACGTGAGTGAAGGGAGGTTTGAGTGCTGGATCATAAACTGTGTGTGTGTGTGTGTGTGTGTGTGTGTGTGTGTGTGTATTCCCCTGCTCTCAGTGCTCTCGGCCCAGGAGGAAGCTTTCCACACTAAACGCTGCCTTATTATCTTCTTAATTATTCCACCGTGTGTGTGTGCGTGTGCGTGTGTGTGTGCGTGTGCGTGTGTGTGTGTGTGTGTGTGTGTGTGTGTGTGTGTGTTATTGTCTCTGACACTGTCTCCTTGTATTTTTCTCGTCATTATCTCAAATTAATCAGTTTTTTAATCATCCAGCAGAACGATGAGTTTAATGTTTTCTGTCGACGCCTGAAACAAGACAGCAGCCTGCAGCTGTGTGTGTGTGTGTGTGTGTGTGTGCACGTGTGTGTGTGTGTGCGCGCGTGTGTGTTTCTGTTTGTGCAGTTTTTTTTTTTTTTAGATATTTCTTTGTTGTAGATGTGTTTGCTTATTTGTGCACGTGCACACACACACACACACACACACACACACTTGCCTATGCATGCATGTGTGTGTGTTTATCATTTAAGCACAGGTGTGTGTCTGAGGTTGTGTAGTCTGGTGTGTGGTTTTGAATGTGTGTGAGTGAGAGTGAGAGAGTGTATATCTAGAAAAATAGTGTGTGTAATTTTGTGTGTGTGTGTTTGTCTCCAATATTTGTGTGTCTGTGTGTAATTGTGTTTTTGTGTGTGTGTGTGTGTGTGTGTGTGTGTGAATATGATGTGTGTATTAGTTAAGATGTGTATTTTTGGGAGTGTGTGTCTGCTCCTGTTACTGACTGTGTGTGTTTTATGTGCTACATGTTTTGGTTGAGTACACACACTCACACACACATACACACACACACTCTCTCTCTCTTTCTCTTTAATTACTTCTTAGCGTGACCTTAATTTGCAGCGAGGACTTCAGTAATGACGCCGCTCGGCTCTCGGCCTTCAGCCACTTAAAACACTCGCCTTCCTCTAATTGGTCAGGAGCATCGCACACACACACACACACACTCGTCAGAGCTGCAGTCTCTGTGGTTGAACACCGTTAGTTTGCGTAATGTTTGAAACTGAACTTTGTTCTCGGCTCACCTGTAAGACTTGGCTTCACACCTGGATTTCAAAATAAAAGACATTTTAAAAGATAGATGCTTTATTTTGAAAGCGCAGAAAGTTCCAGCTGGGCATGAGGATGATGAGTGAATCCACTATAAAAGAGATTTGAAGGAAACGTCAAAGATTGAACAGTTTCAAGTTTGAAAGTGAAATCTGATTCTTTGTTTTGTAGTTTGTCGTCTTCCTGTTTTCACCTCTTTCTTCACCTTTTAGTCTGAACATTTGAACACGTTTGTTTTAAATAGAAGCTCACATTTGTCGTTCCATTGTGGCGTTCATCAGAAGCTGATTTGTGTGATTAACACGTTGAAATGATCATTTTTCACCCTCAGTAACATTTCTGCTCCTTTTAGGCCAAAAAACAAAATGAAGTGAACTGAAATAAACCAAAAAGGCTTCAAACTTCTGAGCTGCAGCTTTAAGAACAATTCACAGAAAGTTTGACCAAAGAGTGAAATGATTTTCTTAAATGCTCCAAAAATTGCACAGGGTTTGGTTGGTGGATCGTGAAACGTTAGTCATGAATATTTTGACTTATTTCAGTCTGTAACCATAAACTTTGTGTCCATTTTCTCGCAGTTCGACCTGCAGCATGTTTTCCATCACGACCGGTTGACTTCAGGTGGTCGGTTTTGGCGTCTCGGCGCTCAGACGTTCTTCTTCTGCTCTGACAGGATGTGACTGAACGCTCGGATTTAAACGACATTTGCAAACAACGTCGTGTTTGTCGATCGTGAATAAAATCACAATTTATGAACGCGTGTGTGTTAGTGTGTGCATGCGTATTGATCTCACGCGCACGCCTCCGTGACCTTCGCTCCTCATCGATCGCGGCGGGTCGGCCGGCGGGGGCGGGGCTTAATTACAGCGCTCATATTCAGCTTCATAATCAGCTGGAGCATCACAGCGACAAGCAGAGGCTCCCGGTGAAGAAACGCTGAGTCGCACTAATTTGACATGATTGGTGTGTGTGTGTGTGTGTGTGTGTGTGTGTGTGTGAATGTAATAAAGGTTTTGATGAGTTACAGCGGCGGCACAGTGAGAGCAGGAAGTTGCATGAGTGACCACAACATTTAGCGTTAAAAATAATTGGCCTGCTCGTCGTCGTGACAATTTTTGTGTTGGGGGAGAAGGGTGAGGAAGAGGAGGAGGAGGAGGAAGAGGAGGAGGAGGAGGAGTGGTGTCTGTCCCTGTGGCGTTTAAGTGTCTTCGATGTTAAGAGACTGGTGATGTTTTGAGGTTTGTTACGCCCAAAATAATCCCACAGCGGCTCTGAAATAAAGCTGAAATAAATGATTCAAGTCGTCATCAATCAACGGATGATTATTTTCCACATCAGTTCATTAATAGTGCGGTCGATGTATATCAGGACGTCATGGTGCCTCACAGCCCAGTCTGAGCACTCAGAAACCCCCAGAATCTGTTTAGTGTCACTAAAGATGAAGAAAACTGGACGATATTCACACGTAAGAAGCTGAAACGTGTTCATTTTTGGTCTTTTAGCTTCAAAAATACTCCAAAAATACTCCTAAAATACTCCCAAGTACTTTGACAAGTTGCTTTCAAAACACTCCCAAAGGTTAAAACGCCTGTTTATGGTGAAAATGACCAGATTATCAGCCAATGACCGATGCTGTGAGCCGGTCCCTGAACGCAACACAGCATCATCAGCAAGTGATGAAGATGATCAGTGAAAGTCAGGAGTGTGTTCTCATCTTCATCTGTTTCAGTCATCTTCTTTGTTTAAGGCTGTGACTGTGTGTGTGTGTGTGTGTGTGTGTGTGTGTGTGTGTGTTTAACATGTAATTTGCTGTAATGGGAAGTGAAGCCTGGTCCAGTCGGGGGGAGTGACCTCTGTGTGAGGGATGGAGGCAGGAGGAGGAGGAGGAGGGTGACAGCGCTGTGCTCCCTCGTCCATCAGTGCACTAATTTAATTAGCCTAATTACACCGACATGAACCTCCAACACACACACACACACACACACACACACACACACACACACACACACACTCTCACTCTCTCTCTGCTCTTCTTCTTTTTGCTAATCCCTGTCAGAGTGCAGATGCAGAGCGCTCCGTTAGCACACGCTAACGAGCCGAGATGACCTCACACACGCTCTCACACACACACACACACACACACAGAGCGAGTGTGAAACTCGCTCAAACAGACACACACACACACACACACACACACACACACACACACACAGAGCGAGTGTGAAACTCGCTCAAACAGACACACACACACACACACATTCACACACACTCCACTCCGAGCTGATAAACAGACTGATCTTCACACACTCAAACATAAAGAGATGAATTAGCGTCTCACGTCGGGTGTTTCCTGCTGTGATTGTACGCCGGCAGCCATCTTGACTGGACGCGTGGACTGATGAGCTCAGCGTTCTGTGTTTGATGATGATGGTGATGATGATGATGATGATGTTTGGTCTCCTGGAGCTGAAAAAACAAAAGTTTGTTTTGCACATTCAGCTAAATTTCTTCCTCAGTTTCTCTTTAAAACGCACCTGAACGTCAGTCAGAGCTGCTGAAATCAAGGCTGAATCACAGCTCTGATTGGACACCACCTGCTCTGCTGCACCTGCGCTCCGCCTCTGCAGCTCCACCTCTGCAGCTCCAGTGTTTGACTTTCAGAGTGAAAGGCTGCAGTCAGCTTCACCTCCCCCCCTGGTCTTTATGTGTGCGCCGGTGGTGCAGCCCGTCATAAATCTGATGGAGGGGGAGACGTTTCCATTAGAAGAAATGGCAGCTTCTCAGAGCAGAACTGAGATTGATGGATAAAGTTAAATTGTGTTAACCGAGCAGTTTAAATATTTAGCACAGCCTTATCATAACTGTTCTTAACACTTAAAGTAATATACAGCCTGCAGGTACAGGACACGCTGACACGCATGTGAGAGCCTCCCTCCTATTGGACGATCCCCAGCTGCCCGTTAGCCAAGCTAGCATCAAGGATGCTAACGTCTCATCGCCCCATAAATAAAAATAAAATTCTTAAAACTGTAGCTCGGACACATGTGACCGTGATGTGTGATGGTGTGTTCGAGGACTCGGACACATGTGACCGTCGTGAGTGATGGTGTGTTCGAGGACTCGGACACATGTGACTGTCGTGTGTGATGGTGTGTTCGAGGACTCGGACACATGTGACTGTCGTGTGTTATGGTGTGTTCGAGGACTCGGACACATGTGACTGTCGTGTGTGATGGTGTGTTCGAGGACTTGCACAGATGTGACTGTTGTGTGTGATGGTGTGTTCGAGGACTTGCACAGATGTGACTGTTGTGTGTGATGGTGTGTTCGAGGACTCGGACACATGTGACTGTTGTGTGTGACGGTGTGTTTGAGGACTCGGGTGCTGGCGTGGAGGCAGGAGAGAGTTAAGACTTTAGTGACTCCATTATCTCTGTTCCAATAAACACAGGCCTGTTTCATGCGCTCACAGATGAAGCCATTGTTTTAATTGGGCTCGTTAAAGCCCCCGGCTTCGTTAATGAGGAGCCAGTCGTAAACATTTACCTCCAGGTGACACGGGGCCGAGCCAAGGGCAGCGACGAGAGGGGAGAGACTGTGAGATGGTTTGAAGAAGCAGCTCCATGGAGTCAGAACACAGGATGAGTCGAACTGGTGTTTCAGCTCCACGAGCTCACGCTGACCTCTGAGCTGCTAATGAGTTCGTCTGATTAAGCCTCTGCTTCCTGTTCGGAGTTGATTATCGCTCTCTTCAACTGTCGCAGCTCTTAGCTCGCTTTGTGGACGATGAACTCCACGACACAAACGAGCAGCTCGAGCCTGCAGAGGTGCAGCGAGCCGTCCATTCAAAGCCGCTTTGAACAAGCTTCAACTTCGACCTGAGCGAACAGAAATGTGGATTGACCCCTAGCGAGGGAATGGAGCCATGTTTGTCGAACAGCTGTTTCAGAGAGAAATTTGGTTGGTTAAATAAAGTTATTCCTCTTTGTTCCCTCTGGAGCTCATTTTTAAAGAGCTGTGCTCCGAGCTAAATGCTAACAGCATGCTAACATGCTCACGGTGCTAACACGCTGCTCTCCTGTAGCGCGTTAACCGTCTGCTGCTCGCTAACAGCTGGACGGACGCAGGCGTCGAGGGGAAAATGGCGTCGTTCTTGTTCCAGGAAGTCTGTTCCTCGCGCTTCCTTCCTGATGACATCACGCAGGTCGTTAACGATTGGTCCAAACTCGAGTCTGTCGTGTCTCTGCAGGACGTTTTGCAGCCTTTCAGAAAAAATACGTCGTCACGGCTCAATGAAAAGAACAGTTTGAAGAGTAGACTTTTATTTTGAAATCTTCTCACTCTGCTTTCCTTTCTGCTCACTGAATGATCATTTTGATGTGTGTGTGTGTGTGTGTGTGTGTGTGTGTGTGTGTGTGTGTGTGTGTGTTACAGTCGCCCAGAAGATCGTGGCCACCCGGAAGAAGCAGCAGTTGTCCATCGGGCCGTGCAAGTCGCTGCCGAACTCGCCGAGCCACTCGTCCGTCTGCGCCACACAAGTGTCGGCTGTCCACATCAGCCAGGTCAGAGGTCACATGCACACACACACGCACACACACACACACACACACACACACACACACAGAACCTCACACACACACTGTGTGACTGTTCAGCTCTTCGATCGTCATCCTTCAGCCCTCCATCGATTCCTCATTAAAAAGCCATCGCTCACGTCTCCGAGCAGCGCCGCCGCGTCCCCACAGACTCCCGTTTATCTTCCCGCCGCCTCCACAAATCGCTGCTCGCTGCATCTTTAGCTCTGGCTGATTACAGCCGAGTGTTGGACGCCTCGCCCGGCGCTCAGGAGACCTGTTACACTGATGAGACGTCCAACACGTCAGAAAACTTTCTCGTTAGAGCTCGTTCAGTCCAAAGAGCAGCTTCACAGCTGGTCTGAGAGCAGGTCACAACACAACATAAACACAACTCTGCTTCCTTTCTGTCCCCGCAGACGAGCAACGGCGGCGGCAGCTTGAGCGACTACTCGTCCTCGGTGCCGTCCACGCCCAGCACCAGCCAGAAGGAGCTCCGCATCGACGTCCCGCAGACCACCAACACGCCGACGCCTGTCCGAAAGCAGTCCAAACGCCGCTCCAACCTGTTCACCGTGAGTCTTTGTCCTGTCCTGTCAGAGGACGGACGATCGGCGTCAGCCAGTGAAACGCTGAAATGTGTTTGTCACATGTGGACCTGAACGCCTCTCAGCTCAGGCTGAACCAGCTTCAGCCACTTCAACTGGCTGTGTTCAAACTGAGGGGTCAAAGGTTAAATGTCATCGGCCATAAATCCTGACGACGATCAGCCTCTGAGTCATTTCACTGTGGACGTGTTTCACTCACAAACTTCAGGCTGAACGCCGTCAGAGGCTGAACGCCGTCAGAGGCGGGACGCCGTCAGAGGCTGAACGCCGTCAGAGGCGGGACGCCGTCAGAGGCGGAGCTGTTGCCCTGGAGGGCCGATGACTGAAAGAGTTTTAGAGAATTGAACCACAGACGTGTGAAACGTCAGCACGGCGCCTCCTGTTGTTTGGCGCCGGAGTGGCGCTTGGCGTTCCTGTTGATGATCACGTTTTTTTGTCTCTCCACAGTCGAGGAAGGCGAGCGACACGGACAAGGACAAGAAAGGCCTGGAGGCTCGAGCCGACAGCATCGGCAGTGGGCGAGCCATCCCCATCAAACAGGTGAGACTTCCTGTCCCCCCCCCCCCCCCCCCCCCCCAACGCCTCGGCCTTGATTAACAGTGAAATCACACACTTAACATCAATTAGAGTGAGGGGCTCTCCCGGGTCCTCCATCCAGATCATTAGGAGGAGCAGAGGGAAGCCATTTCACTGTCACTCCCTCCGTCGCTCTTCTTCTTCTCTGTTCGTTCGTCTCGCCTCCTCTTCTTCCCTTCAAAGCCGCCGCCGTTCCTCTTGTTTCTGTCTTCCTGAGCCCTTTGATTGGCAGCAGCGTTTTCAAGGAGTAAAAGAGGAAGAAGCAGAGGATGAATGATGACACGCGCCTGCTGTGATGGCGAGGAGAACACCTGAACCGGCTCTTAATTTGACTCAAACGAGCTCCTCTCGCATTGGAGCCGCAGTGGGTGAGACGGCGAGGGGGTGAGAGGGGTGGGGGGGCGAGGCGATGGTTTCGGAGTCTCCCGACAAGCAAATCAGGCAATTAGCGAGCTCTAATCGTGGCCTCTCGTGTCGCCGCCGCGGCCTCGTTTGTAATCTCCGAGTGAACAAATCGCATCTGTGATTAGGGGCCTCCTCAGCGGGCGAGAGACATGCAGGCAGACTGGGAGAGAGAGAGGGGACGCGTGCCGCTGCCACTTGTGTTTGGGGGCGTTTAAGAAAAGACTCCGTCGCCGCCGCAGAGCGCTCAGTAATTGCAGCCGAACGGCGTCCTCGTGGTGTGAGGATCTCTCTCCCAGTGGCTTCAAACGCACCTCTGTCCTCTTCTTCTGTGGTGTTATGCAGCGGTGGTGCCCAGCAGGCGGAGTCCAGTCGTTTGGCGCCGTTAATTTGGTCTGAGTGCAGGTTGGCGAGCAGAAACAGCCGCCATTAGGCGCTTATTAAACGAGCCGACAGGAAACGTGTTGGATTCATTTTTAGGGATTAAAGAGTCACAACATCGACTTCTTCTGCTGCCTCATCGGCTCGTCTGCTTCACTGGCCTTATGGTCACATGACGTGAGGACGATGACCAGCGCGGTCGTCTCACCGCCGACGAGACGTTCAAGCTTCAGAATTAAATACTCTGAGAAGTTTAAGTCAAGTTTGAGCATAAAACCCCAAAAATCATCTAAAACGACAAACACACCTGCAGCTGCACGTCAGCCGAGGCGACAGGTGGACGCTTCTGTTCACCTCATCACACCTGACGTCTCAACCACCTCGTCAACGGACGATTATTGAGCAGGAAGTTGATGATTACTCCCAAACCTGCTCGCCAGAAGCTTCTGTATTGAGTCAGCTGATGAAATCCAGCTAATCGAGCCGGACACATGCTCAGTGTGGCATGACATGACGCACACACGCGCACACACGCGCAGCACAACAAAGCTGGAGCGGCGGCGCTGTGAGGCACTCAGCGTCCTCCTGCTGTATTTTTTTTGGAAGTGGACGTTAATTGATTTGATGGCTCCCCGCGGTCGCTCTCGCCTCGTCTCCTCAGTGTCGACGGCGGCTCAGCGCGCCGCAGACCTGCTCCCTAATTACACTGCGAGCGAGTTTTATGAAGACGGCGTGCGCGTCAGGAAGGCGATTTGGCTTGGCGTTGGAGGTCCGGCCTCCTCTCCCCCGTTAACGCTCCATTTGCACTCTGTTTTACGTCCTTTGTCCTCCCATTAGCGCCGCGTTCACACTTGTTTTTAATGAGACGGCGGTCTGACTGTCCGTCACCTTCTCGTCTCCCACCGTGAACTCGACCACGAGACGCTCGTATCACCGCGGTCGTTTATGGTTCAGGTGTTTGTGACGCTGCGTCGACCTGCTGCAGTGAATGTAACAGCAGCCCTCTGACGCTAACGAGGCTAACGAGGCTAACGAGGAGGTAAATACAGGGCGAGGATTGTTTTCTGTGAACCACCTTCAGACCTTTGTTTGTTTGTTTGTTTGTTAGTGATCTTAATTATGATTTAACAACGTGGATTTGATGCTTGAACAGCGTCACATTTGTAGTTTTAACCAATCACATGCAGGACTGTGGTCCTCATCAGGTGCACGCCGTGCCGTGGGTTTGAACGACGCTTTGTTTTTGCCCAATCAGAGATCTCCATTAAGACCACGATCAGGTTCATGAACTCATCGGTTCGTGGAGTCTTTTTAGAATTCATACATTTGAAATGACCCATCAAAAGCAGGCCTGAACCTGGACCAGGACCAGGACCTGGACCAGGACCTGGACAGACAGAACAGCTTCAGAAAAACTGTTTATTTATTTATTATTATTATTATTATTATTATTATTATTATTATTATTAATAATTCTATCAGATATTTATGGTTTAAGTTTGGTGCCTCTCACTGCTTCTGCCAGCTGCCGAACTCTTCTTCTTCTTCTTCTTCTTCTTCTTCTTCTTCTTCTTCTGCTGTTGCTGCTGCTTATTCTTACCTCGTACCTGCGTGTGTGTGTGTGTGTGTGTGTGTGTGTGTGTGTGTGTGTGTGTGTGTGTTGTACCTGTGTTCACGGCGTTGAGCCACTTGTTCGTCGGTCCTGATCTCATTAGAGCGACTCTCAGCGCGACTCTGGAGCACTCGAGGTGACGGCAGTTCACTTCGCCTTTTGTTGAAGGAGAACGCCTTCGTTAAGAGAGTCCAGCTCATTAAAACCACACACACACACACACACACACACACACACACACACACACACACACAGGCGGGGCACGGCGGATTCGGTTGGCTGTAATGAGAACGGGGCGGGTTTCCACTCTGAGGCAATTAGCTCGTACAAATCCACACGAACGCACTCGCCTCAGGTCCGGAGACGCGTTCAGGCTCAGTCAAAGACGCGGGACAAACGTTTCCATTCAGCTCAGGTAATGATGACCGTCGGTGTGTGAAGGTGTGTGTGGGCGCAGCGAGGTCACATGTGTCACGCGGCCAATCGCTCCTCTTCTCGTTCGTCTGCGGTTAAATCTGAAGACAACAAAGACGTCTCATTTCCCTTCAAGAGACAGAAGAGCTGCAGCCAATCAGACGAGCCAACTGATTATTTTTCTGTCCGTCGGCTAATCGTTGAGTCGATTGATCGTTTCGGCTCTGAGCGCTGAACACGGCGGCGGTCAGATCTCATCAGCTTCCTGTCCAGACGGTTACTCCACCTTCGCAACAACAATAAACTTTATTTGTACACTTTTCAGAACAGTTAGAAAACGATTCAGACGGTTAAAACACGATGAAATCAATGACACAGCAGATCAATAAGAGCCTCTGATTGAGTGTTTGATCGTCTGGAGTTTTTTTTTTTTTAGTCATCATGTGATCCAGACTGAAGTCCAGACATTTGTCCTGAAGACAGATATGTGAAGTCAGTCTGCATGATGCATTCACGTTCAGCCACACAGACCGGAAAAATGGCTTTCCACCACAGATGAATGTGCTGAAATGTCCCTTTAAAGACCCAAATCTGTTTATTCTAATGAACCTCGGCGGGACGACGCTCGCTCTGCAGCTAAAACAGGAAACACATGTGGAGTCAAAGCTGAAACCTCCCGCCACGACGCTCCGCCGCCGCCGAGCCCGCAGAGGAAACGCTGGCTGGACCGACAGCCGATTGGTCGTTTTTTTCCTCTTCTTCCTTGAAGTGAGCGGATGCGTCCAGCTTTGTTTACAGAGGCTGTTGACGGCGCAGGGCTCCTCCGACATCTGCTCCACGCCGCTAATTAGCCGCTAATTACCGGAGAGAGAGGGAGAGGCTCGCTCGTGTCTCTGTCGAGCGGCTGACCGAGGTGCTTTGAAAACCAACAATCTAACAAATTAATTTCCTCCGACAAAGCAGCCGAGCCGCTGGGACCGCGGACGCACCGCGGAGGGTTTTTTATTCCTTCCAAAGCTTTATTTACTCAGTGACGGTTGACAGCACGCCTGGGAGCCGCCCAGCACAAACAGCCTTTTACTGGCGCCCAGCGAGCGGCGCCACCGGAGCGCGTTGGCCGCCCGGCCCTCGCTGAAGGCCGACACGGCGACGGATGACGAGAAGAGGAAGACGAAGAGCTCCTTCGCCTCCTCTGGATTTCACCCAGTCAGGAAATCTGAAGCCGTGACCGAGGAGCTAAATGCTGCTCAGGCGGATTCAGAGGGTCAGAGACTCAAATGAGGGGTTTCACATCCTGATTAGAGGATGATGATTGGACTAATGATGCGCTCTAATCACAGTCCACAGATCTCTGAGCCCGCCTTCGCACAGGAAGTCAACCTCATGTCAATTCACTTTGTCCACGCCCACTTTGAGGCCGACTTCCTGGAACCAATTGTGGGCTCCTCTCATGGCGTCCACGCCGCGGTGCGTTCAGGGTTCGACATGACGACACGTCACAGCGGGGGTGAGGAGGTGGGAGGGGTGACAACTGACTGTCCAACAGTCCAAAAATACAAGACGGAAACGAGATGAGACAAAGTAAAGCATCAGGATGAGCTCAGTGGTTCACTGGACACCAGTTTGAACTTTGACCCCCACCATCGTCCTCCTGAATGAACTTTGACCCGCTGTCTCTAACGTTCAGCATTAATCAGGGTGCGTGTTGTCCCCTGAGACGATGGCTGATGTCACAATAAGTCAAACCTCCCTCCGTGTTTTTAGAACAGGCAGAAATAAATGAGGAAAACCAAGAAATGAAGAGGAAACGTTCTGGTTATGAATCACTTTCTGTGTTGGTCTTGATTTGATGGGTGAGGCAGAGACAGACGTGGCAGCAGAGCGAGGAGGGACAGATCTCTTCAAACTTGCCGCCTCGTCTTGGTCCTGGCGAGCGTCCCGTGCCGAGGCTCCGTGCCGCTCGCTCTTCGGCCCGCAGACCTCCTGACCTCCAGCCAGACGACCTCCTGCCGCAGATGATCGTTTCCTCTCTGAGTCCGACTCTGACTCCTGCAGGAGTGTCGGACGGCGGCTGATTAGCGCCGCGCTTGTAATTGCCTCTCGGGGGGTCGCAGACGAGCGCGGGGCTGGGTGGTTTTGACAAGTCTACTCGTCCCCCCTCGGCGCCGGGCGCTTTGTAAGGAGTTAAATTGGATGGTTAATTCGGGTGTTATTTACCCTGTAATTCATTAGTTTCGCCCCGCCATTGGCAGCGGGCAGGCTGTAATTTCACGCTTCGCAATAAAAGATGTCTCATAATCTGCTTCATTTAGCAGCCAAAGAATTTAATGAAATTAACTGCGGCCCTAATTAAGACGGTGAATATTAAAGACCTGCTATCAAGGCTTTAACGAGGGTGACATGATCCGCCTTCCGCCGGATTGGAAAAATATCATTTCCCTGGGAAAGGTTGTCACTGCTCGGAGCCATTTTGGCCATGATGACATTTTTGTCATGCACACTAACCCCTGGAAATGAGATTTGTCGGGGGGGGGGGGGGGGGGGGTCGAGGATGTGTCGGAGGGACGTCTCTTCCTTTTTAGTTTGAGAAATAATTAAAACAAGGAACACAGGCGTCAATCAAAGAGCGTTTTTAGATGCCGCTCATTACGCCTCGGCGCGGCGTCTCCACGGAGCGCCGCCGCCGTTTCTGTTTGGCACGGGGGTGTTGCTCCGAGCGCGCCGGAAGCATCCCTGCGGTCGCTTTGTTGTTCCACGCCGTGTGTGTGTGTGTGTGTGTGTGTGCGCATGTGTGTGTGTGCGTGTGCGTGTGTGTGCGTGTGTGTGTGCGTGTGTGCGTGTGCGTGTGTGTGTGCGTGCGTGTGTGTGTGTGCGTGCGTGCGTGTGTGTGTGTGTGTGTGCGTGTGTGTGCGTGTGTGTGCGTGTGCGCATGTGTGTGTGTGTGTGTGTGCGTGTGTGTGCGTGTGTGCGTGTGTGCGTGTGTGTGTGTGCGTGTGTGCGCGTGCGTGCGCGTGCGTGCGTGCGTGCGTGCGTGCGTGCGTGCGTGCGTGCGTGCGTGCGTGTGTGTGTGTGTGTACTCTGGTCTGACGATAAGCTGGACAAAGAGCGACCAGCGGCGACCCGAGGGAGGAAGAGGAGCGGCGTGTTCTCCACATCCTGCCTCTCTCTGGGCGTCAGAGCCGAGCGAGGGGCGAGGTTTTTCATCCGCTAATGAATTGAGACTGCTGAAGTAAGGTTTGGATAATTGAGTTTCTAATTAATTACCCAGAACTCTTATCAGATAAATCAGCTCCTCTTCAGCCCCCCTCTTCCTCGGTGGTGTTTTATTTGATCTGGTCTGCGTCCTGCTCCCCTGGGCCTGCCCTTCGCCGTCCTTGCCTCATCAACGCCGACCTTGTCGTGGAGACTGATGCTGCTGCGTGTGTGTTGCCGTGTGTGTTTTGATGTCAGTGGTGGGTTTTGTTCTCGCTTTGGTGTTTTTCTGGTGTTGCCGCGGTAAATGTTTCACACCAGGCGGCAGGCTTGTTTTTCCCTCCGTCGTCCCCTGAAGTGACTGTCGTCGGGTCAAGTACCACATGGAAGGAAGTGGTGCTTTAAACTGGAAGACGCTCGGAGAACACAGAGCTCTGCCAAGGCTGCGCCATCCTCCAAACGTGGGCTTTGAACAGCAGACAATTCAGATTCAAAACCACTGAAAGCAGAAACGCTGATTTGTTTCTTTCAAGTGAGAGCTGCAGTTCATGAAGGCG
Source organism: Chaetodon auriga (assembly GCF_051107435.1). Lineage (NCBI taxonomy): Eukaryota > Metazoa > Chordata > Actinopteri > Chaetodontiformes > Chaetodontidae > Chaetodon > Chaetodon auriga. The sequence goes on along the minus strand of NC_135096.1, from coordinate 18,296,719 downwards.
ACAGCTCAACGCACCGAAGTCAAACACAATCAGATGACACCGTTCACACCGAATCTGAGAGGAATCAGCAGCTCTGAGGCGTTTTTAGAGCAGATAGTTCACCTGCTGCTGGTGGAAAGACGAGCTGAGAGCTCGGAGGATGATTAAAGGAAGTTAAAAAGCACATTTTTATCAAACGCTGAACATTTTGTCCTCTTCAGGCCTCGAGAAGTCCTTCAAATGAGACAATCCAGGAAGGAAGGAGCCCTCTTGGTGTGGACGCGTGATCGTTTCAGCCTCGTGCTGTCACCTGTGATCAGGACTCGGGGTCACGGGGTCACGAGCCCGATGACGCTCGTTTGAGGGACATTTTTACGGCTTTTATTGCTGCGATTGTTGGATCGGAGCATGATTCCTGCACGTGGTTAGCGGTTAGTCCAGCTGCAGTGAGTCCCAGCCAATCGTCTTCCTCCTCTTTTTGTCTCGTGTGGACAGCCGTGATTAGACGCATCAGAACATTTCACCGACTTTGATCTCGGGCTCGACACGGACTGAGAGGATGATGGATGACCTGCGATCGCCGCTCAGGCCGGATCAGATGGCCGCCGCGATAGAGGAGGGAGCGTCCGGCTTCCCTCGTCACCCCCCGCTCTGCTGTCGGCGGGGGGTGACACCTCTAATTTAGCCTCCCGCTCTCCGGAGACGTGGAAGAACAAAAGGGCTCGGGCCCCTTCCAGATCCTCCTGTCCTCCGGAGGGTTCGTCCTCGTCTTTTCCACAGATAGCGCCTCCCCCGTATCTCCTCTCAGATCCGCTGTCACTCCCTTCAGGAGGCCTGGGGAGAGTCCATTGTCTGAGGAAAATAGGGGGGTGATTGAGTGATTAGAGAGTAGATTAGTGTGTGTCAATAGACAGGAGCTTCCAGGAGGAAGCAGACCTGCAGCAGACGCTCTGTGCTTCGCGGTCGAAGGTGACCGTTGTTGCTGTAAATTCGGTTGGTTTTGTGGCTTCTTGTTGTCATTTTTCAGGATTTTTCACTGATGTCCAGCCCTCAAACCGAACACATAAGATGAAAGAGAAAGTTGCAAACCCTCATTTGTCCGATAACGTCCGCGGTTCCATCCTCGAACATGCGTGACATGTGACTGCGGTGGTCTTTAATCAGACCCTCAGGTACGAGGTTTCGGATGCGTCGTCTAACGAATGACTTCATCTTTTGACTTCCCCCGAGCGAGCGACCTTTTCTTAAGCACTACAGCACAATACTTCACCGAGGCGGAGGAGTGTGTCAGTGTGGAGGAAGAGGAAGTGAGTGTGCACAGTTCAGTGTTTTCAGGGTCCTCAGCGGCGTTGGCGCCTCCAAGACGTCTCGAGCGTCTCGCCCAAACCCGCTCACCCGTTCCTGCTTCTGTCCACTTCCACTCAAACTCTGCCTCTTTGTTTTCTTCTTCTGTGAATCTCAGTAACGCCCTTGGACGTTTTCGGATGCCTAACAAATGACTCCATCTCCTCGCCCCCCCGAGCTAGCGACCTTTTCCTAAGCACTACCCCACAATACTTCACCGGGGCGGAGAAGTGCCTCGGCGCAGCCGGGAGAGTCTATCCGAGGATGTATTTATCTCCACACATCTATTTTCCCATGTGGAGACCTTGTGAGCTGTCATGGCTGCCACCCCCCCTCCCGAAGGTAAAATAAGAGGCGACGTGTGCGTGTCACGAAGCCCGGGGAGGTGAATAATGAAAGATATTACCCATCAGGAGGATTTGGACGCGGCGTTCAATTAGCCTTCCCCTCGAGCAAACTGATCGCTTGTCATCCGGCGATGGATGGCCAAAATTAATTTGCTGACGTCTCCCTCCCCAAATACCAGCTCTGGATGGAGAAGTGTGAGAAATATTGGCTCACCCCCCAGTTTAGTTCAGCCCAGGCCTGCAGTGGTGGAGCTCACCCGTCCTCTTCAGCATCACTCAAACGTCCCGCAGACTTCGCTCCTTGTCCGTCTTCGAGCCGTCTTCGTCCGTCCCTCGTGAAAAAGGTTCTTGTGGTGGAACGTTGAAGTGTGTAGAACCAGGAGGGGAACCCTCACGGACTCATAGCGCTCGTCTCCAGATGTGGACATCCGTCTCTGTTTGTGCAGACGTGAAAACACAGATGTCCTGCTGCGTCTCTAAGTTGAAATAAAACGGTCCACAGTGGACGGTCTGATGTCCAACAGCCTCAGATGTCTTCATGTTTGTGTGTCTCTGCTCGTCTGATGGCTTCAGGTGAATCACCTGGTTCGTTTTGAGCGATCTCACCTCTCGTCTTTCTGTACGTTTGTCCGTGGTCTGAGGTGACCTGGACGTCTGAACCATGATGGCGTGGACACACTCGTCTCTGCCGCTCGCTCGCTAACCGGCAGTAATGGATGATCAGCTGGCCTGACAGCTGCACGGCTGCCGGCAGCTTTCACTTCAGAGCAGCGGGAAGCTCGTCAAGTCGCGTTTAGCGCACCGTGGGGAACCCCTGTTTGTTGTAGCAGCACACACACACGCACACGCACACACACACACACACACACACACACACACACAGCTCTGCTTACATCCTCATGACAGGAGCTGAAATCAGAGGAATCACAGGAAACGCTGCAGCGTCAGCGACCCGATGAAGCTCCGCAGATGAAGACTCACCTTCAAAGCCACGATGCGCTTCCTGCGATCAGCTGGAGAGGATCGAGCATCGCTGACACTGGAGGCGTCGTGAAGGAGCGAAGAGGAGACGGAGCGGTCGTCCGTCTGTGCCGCTTTAAAAAAGACTGATCCAACTTTAATGCAGCAGATGTGCCTTTGACAAGTCGGTTAAATGACGTTTAAACACCCGAATCACTGAGCTGATGTCTGCTGGTCCTGGACGCCCTCAGGCGAAGCTAACGTCCTGACGTTTAGCGTGTTAGCATGCTAACATTAAACAGGAAGTGCAGCTCAGGCTGATGGGAGTGGCTGCAGTTTCCAAAACCAGGAAGTGAAGTTGACCAATGGCCGGATCTTCATCCATCATCCTCGTCATCCTCAGAGTCAGTGAACGTCCAGACTCCAGAGATGCTTCCACTCAGTTATGACTGCAGAAGAAGACAGAGGAGGCCTTGATTATTATGGGATGATCTGCTCTCTGAAGATATTTTAGGCTTGATTTTGTCTTATTTGTTTCGCAGCTCGCCGCCGCCTCCGCCTGCTCCCCCTCTGTCACTCTGAGGCCTTCCTTCCTGCCGTTATGTCACCGCCAATTACAGCCAATGTGCCGTCACCGGCGGCGAGGGCGACCCCGGGCCCGCCGCCACCGACCGCCTTAATGAAAGCTGAGCGGCCGGGGCGGCGGGGAGCAGGCTTCTGTCCATCAGCCGACCTGTCCGTCTCACCCCCTCGCCCCCCCGCTGCCTCTCGCTCCCCCTTCCTCCCTTCACGGCTGGACTCTATTAATATCCTCTGTCGGAGTGTTAATGTTGTACGAGTCCAGCGAAGTGACACGCGTGGCAGCTCGGCTGTAATTGCTAATCAGCGGACAGTTTTATCCCCTGCCGCCGCCTCCCCCTCTCCCCTTCTCTCCCCTTCTCTCCTCTTTTTGATCTCTCCTCTCTCTCGCCTTCTCTTTGACCTTCGTGCTCTCTCTCGCTCTCGAACCTAATGAATCCGACTCAAATGAAGTGTGGGCGGGCGGGCGGGCGGCGGTCGCTCGGCCTAAACGGTCAGCCAGCCGCGGCTGATGTGCGTAGGAGAGAGAGAGTCAGACAATTAAATAACCGCCGATTTCCCTCCATCTTTCCTCTCCTCTCGGCTCGGCTGCAGATTTCTGATGTTCAGATGTTGTCTCGTGGAGAGACGGAGTCTGATTTAATCCGTCCTCCGGCTCTGAGCTCGTTATCTTCGCTCCAAAGCATCTGAATGTCGTTTAGCTCCAGCGTGCACAAAGAGCGGCGTCCAGGAATCGAGACGTCGCTGTGAAAACGCACAAACAGGGTGTTTAAGTTGTACAATACATGGCCAAAAGTGTGTGGACGCCCCTCTCCCGTCACTGCCGGGTGCTTCTGTTCTTCGTGGTTCAGGGAATCTGAATATGTCAGACAGCTCGGCGCCTCCAGCCCGAGGCTCCTTCCTGTCTGACGTTGCTTTTGTGTTTAAACCTGCTGCAAAAACCAAAACTTTAAACTGCGTCAAAACAATTCGAGCAGCATGTGCGAGGCCTGAAGTTTGATCCAGGTCCGTGCTGACGGACAGCGTCGGTGCTCGGGTGTCTGAATGGGATCAAATCCCTGCAGCAGGTTCAACATCTGGACCAAAAAAAGAGCAGCACCTGAATGCAGCGCGGCGTCGCTAACGCACGCTCAGCCGTCTGCCGTCCACACACTTTTGGCCATGAAGCGGGGGGCAGTTTACGGGGTCTCGGCTTTGTCGCGGAGCAGATGTGGTGTTGTGTGTCGGGCGGTCGTCTGGCTGTGTGGCTGTGTGGCTGTGTGGTCGTCTTGTGTGGCTGTGTGGTTGTGTGGTTGTGTGGTCGTCTTGTGTGGCTGTGTGGTTGTGTGGTTGTGTGGCTGTGTGGTCGTCTTGTGTGGCTGTGTGGTTGTGTGGCTGTGTGGTTGTGTGGTTGTGTGGTTGTGTGGCTGTGTGGTTGTGTGGCTGTGTGGCTGTGTGGTTGTGTGGTTGTGTGGTTGTGTGGCTGTGTGGTTGTGTGGTTGTGTGGCTGTGTGGTTGTGTGGCTGTGTGGTTGTGTGGCTGTGTGGCTGTGTGGCTGTGTGGTTGTGTGGTCGTCTTGTGTGGCTGTGTGGTTGTGTGGTCGTCTCGTTGTGTGGTTGCGTTCGTGGACGTCTGACGCTCACAGCCGCTGTTTCCTCTCTGCAGGGCATGCTGCTGAAGAGGAGCGGAAAATCCCTCAACAAGGAGTGGAAGAAGAAGTACGTGACGCTGTGTGACAACGGACTGCTCACCTACCACCCGAGCCTGCATGTGAGTCACGCACACACGCGCACACACACACACACACACACACACACACACACACTCATTACTAACCCTCTCTGATTGCTTATTAGACTCCAGCGCTCTGCCAGCCTGCACTGACCTCCATCTATCTGCTGCTCTTCATCTCTCTCCTGTGTGTGTGTGTGTGAGTGTGTGTGTGCGTGTGGGTGTGTGTGTGGGTGATGCCAGAAATTGCTTGGCCACACACACACACACACACACACACACACACACGCACACACACAGTGTTGATGGCTTGTGTATTAATTAGGACTCGTCATCTGTTTGCCCACGTCGGCGTTGATGATGTGAATATCAGCTGTAATGTCTCTGCTAATTGCCCCGGCTCTCTGCCCTGTTGGCACAATATCCTGCCCCGACGCGGCTTTATTATCTCACACACACACACACACACACACACACACACACACACACACACTCTCCTGCTGCTGGATTTCTCTGTCGATTCTCGCGGCGTCGCTGTCGACAAGTTTCCTCCGTGTTTTCTGTCAATGAACGCAGGTTTTTCATTAAATTTAATTAATCAATAATGTTTTTCCAATGAAGTGTTTAATCTGGAGGGAAAAACAGATGATAATTCACATTGTTTTCATCCAGTGTGAGTCAAATGATGTCAAATACCGAAGCCAGAAGATCGTTTCATCAACAACCTTCTGCTCAATATCAGGCTGTCAAAACTCCTTTTGGAGGTCAGACAAATAAGAGCTGAAACAATCAGTCAATTAATCAATTAACAGGAAATTAATTAGCTAATATCATCACAACCAATTAATCCTTTTGAGGAAATGCTAAACATTAGCTGCTGTTTTCTGCTTTTTATCCAAAATGTTGGACCTGTGAAGAGACAAATGATGGAAACATTCAGGGCTCAAACTTCACATATTGATTATTTTCTACATTAATCAATCACTTGTTTTGTCCCGGAAATGTTAAAAAAGTGTGAAAAATACCTGAAAATGTGAAAAATAAGACAAAGAAAAGCAGAAAATCTCACACAACCAGCAAATATTTGATGTTCTTACTGAAGAGAAAAGGTTCAGATGGTTCTCGTTGATCAAAATAATTTCCAGTCATCGTTCTGTTGTTCAGCTGATCAGCTGGTCGACGAGCAGAGACATGAAAACGCTGTGATCAACAGTGATAACGTGACGGCTGGGTTGGACGTTTAACTCCCAGCATCCTCGTGGGTTTGAGCAAGGCGCTCCTGCAGCCGGAGGTCGTCGGTTCGATTCCCTGTGGAGCCGCTCATGCCTGAGAGACACTTCACCAAGCTGCACACGTCCATCAGCGATTAGAGCAGCTGAAGCAGTAAATTAGTGTTAAAACTCATCACTTAACACATCAACACACACACTCATGTATAAACACACACACACACACACTCACAAACCCCCTCCAGCACCAAAAAGCCAGGTTTTCCTGAGCGCGTTGCATCTGCAGCTCAGGCGTCAATTAGCGTGTTTGCGGAGGCTAATCGAATGAAACTCAATCAGCGGCGCTAATTGCTCGACTATGTGCAAAGAAATCACATTAATGCCGCTAATTAAGTGGATGGCAATAGATGCCACCTAATTGGCAAGAAAATTCTCGTCCAAAGTGAAGAAGATGAGGCCAAAAAAAGGCGAGGGAGTGATTAATCTGCTCTCAGACTCCGAGGGAGAGTTGTCGTTAAAACGGCTGTTTTTTAAAGGGAGTTCTGTGCAGAGCGGCGACACGTTTACCTGCTTCAGGTGACACCTTCAGTCAGCTTCAGCAGTTCTTTTACTGTCCAAACCGACAGTCCAGGTTAGCGGCTGACAGGCTGAGCTCTGTCGGCTGCAGCTCGTCATCTTCATCAGCTGAAACACCAAACGTGAGCAGTGAAGGGTCAGTTAAATCAACATCAGTTTAGGCTCGCTGTTCCTAATAAACTGGCCGCTGATGGTTTATCAGGGCACAAACCCAAACTCAGATTTTTTTGTTTGTTTGTGTTGTTTGTGTTTTGACTTCCTCTTTGCGTTCAGCCTCCCTGTGAAGTGGAAACACCCTCACTGTGTCTTTTCATCCATTTTTACACCTCTGTCACCTTCATGGCTTCCTTCTTAATGTCTCCTGTCCGCGGAGCCTCTTCTTCCTCCTCTTCGTCCTCCTCTTCTTCTTCTCCTCCTTTATCTGCCGCCGTCTTTTTATCTATCGATCGTGTTTTTGGACGAGCTCGCTCTTTATGGATTCATGTTTCCCTCGGTGTCAGCAGTATTCAGCTCTCTGTTCAAGGTGCATTTTTCACACTGACGACACACACACACACACACACACACACACACACACACACACACACATTTAGGAATCATGCACACACTCTTAAACTCACTCAAACAGCCATTAACACACTTCGTTTCTCCAGCACTCATAAACTGACAAATGCAGATATATTTTCACACACACACACACACACGCACACACACACACACACACACCACCTGCTGTGTGTGTGTTTGGTCGATACACACACCCGTCCTGGACGTCGCTGCATGGTGTGGACGATCGGGCTGATGATGAAAGCTCCTCGATGCAAATGGAGACTCAATTACCTCGGTCAATCTGTCGGAGGGGTGTGTGTGTGTGTGTGTGTGTGTGTGTGTGTGTGTGTGTGTGTGTGTGTGTGTGTGTGCGCGTGTGTGCGTGTGTGCGTGTGTGTGTGTGTGTGTGTGTGTGTGAGTGTGTGCACGTTTACCCAGCGGGCCCCTGGCTCGAGGGCTCTCCGGTGGCTTGTTAAGACGCCGTCGAGAGCACTTGGATTTGAATTGGCCTTTTGTCAGCCGAGCTGCCAGAGGGAGGCGGGAAACACTGAGAGTGTGTGTGTGTGTGTGTGTCTGTGTGTGTGTGTGTGTGTGTGTGTTGTAAGAGTGAGCTCTTTGTGAGGACCAATTAGAGCTGAGAGCTGGGAAGCGAGGACGTTTTCTCAGCGACTGTCTGAGGTTTTAAGTTGTAACTCGAACAAATCGTGTCCAAGAGTTCAGACGTGGATACAGGTGTGTACAGGTGTGTACAGGTGTGACTGAAACACACCTGTACACATCGCTGCCTTTATTATTAGTATTTTAACTGAAATGCTTCAGTTATCTTGAGCGTGAAAAAACGTCTGTCAGTCAAAAGTTCAGTACTTGAGACGTACATGTGATCAGCAGCAGTGAGCCAATCAGCACGCAGCACGCTTGTACCATGACCTGATAATGCTGGTGATTGGCTGTCTATGTCGTGCAGGGATGCAGGAAGGACACCGTTGATTTCCTGCAGATCACAAAGTGAATTCATGTCTCGAACGGGAATCTGAGCGCTGAAAAGATGTCCTCATTATTTAAGAACGTCCCGAACGTCCTCAGCTACCAAACATGTCCCTCCCTTAGGAGACTTCTGGAGGATGAGAGCAGCTTTTTTTCCAGAAATGTCCCCTTAAAGGTCCTCGCTTTCTAGAAATGTCCTCACGTAATTAAAATGTCCACGCTTTATAAAAATGTCCAAATGTCCTCGTCTTCCCGTCTGAAGGTGCCGGTCCTCACAAAGATAGCGTTGCTGTGGCGCTCTGTGTCATGCGGTGGTTTTGATCCGTCCCAGCGGGTTGTGTGAGCTTTGTTTCTCCCCGTCTCCTTCATGTTGAAGAGGAGGCCGACCTCCCACAATGCCCTGCGCCTCTCGGGTCACTGCTGACACTCCACCCCGCTCAGAGGGAAGGGGGGGTGGATTTAACGAGCGCCTCTCGTCCATCATTAACACTCCCACTTGTCCCTTCATTCACGCCTCTGATCCGCCTCCTTCAGACCGGAGGAGACCTCGTCGTCGGGGGGCGTCTGTGGCGGCGGGCGGCGGGTGGTCTTGTTTCGGGAGTGTCAGTGAACGGGCGGAGCCAATCAGAGTCGGTGTGGTCCGCCACTTCATCGCTGCTTTGAGGGATCAGTGTGTCTTTGTTTCCATTGTCCAGTTCAGAGACTTGGCTGCGTCATTGTCCAGAGTAAGCCCCTCCCACCGCAGAGAGACACCGTCGCCGTGATGGCGTTCAGTCTGCGGCGTTCTTCTTCTGTTCCTTTAATTTAAACACTGACGCTTTAAATGAATAGAAGCCACTTTTCCAAACTCTGCTCAGAAACGTGTGTCATCATGCAGGCTGCCCTCTGATTGGTCAGTGGCTGCTTTTACTTCCTGCGTTTTCATTTCCTGTAATCTTCAGACTGTGAAGTCAGAGAGTCTCGTTCTCACTTTAAATGATGAAACAGGAAGTTGAAGGTTTGAATGGACGCTGTGGTGTTTCTGCTGTCTCCCAGTCCAACCAGACTCTGTGTTATTTTCACTCGTTTTTAGCCGCCGTCTTGTTTTCAGTCTGGGGCTTCAGTGAACCTCAGCCTGTCCCCCTCCTCTCTCAGGACTACATGCAGAACGTCCACGGCAAGGAGATCGACCTGCTGAGGACCACGGTGAAGGTGCCCGGGAAGAGGCCGCCGCGGGCCGTGTCCACCTGCGCCGCCGTGCCGAGCCCCAAAACCAACGGCCTGACGAAGGACATGAGCAGCCTGCAGCTGGGACAGACTCCAGGTGAGAGGAGCACCTTTCATTCTGACCACGTTAAAACCAAAACATCTGATTTCTGCGTTTAGATGAAGTCCTGCAGGATTGTTAAGGCTGCGATGCATCACGCTGCACTTCGTTATGGATTCTGTAAAATCAGACTAATCAATCAGTCATAGATCATCTGAAAAGGTTTGATGTTGAGTGTGTGTGACACCACGTTTCAGAGGAGCCGAACGTGTTGAGGAACAACCAGCAATTAGACCAACACCAGCGCGTTTATTTTTTAATCGTGCCGCTAATCGCCGCTCTGATAATAAACACGAGCGCGTTTTGTCCTCGTCGAGTCAATAAAGGTTGAGCATTCAAAGAGGAGTTGAGATAAAGAAGATAAAGAACAGGAGCTCAGCCTCGCTTCTCTCCACCTGAACGAAGACGCCGTAAAACAAAAGGTGGAGAGAAACGAGCGCTCCTCCGTGTCGCACGCACACACATGAAAGCAGCTCTTATGAGGCGGCTAAATCAAACACACACACACACACACACACACACAGGGATCCTGGAGGCCCGAGCTAATAGCATGAATATTCAGTGAGCCGTACTCCATGTACTAATTATTGTCATGAATATTAATGCAATCAGAGCTCTGGCTCCACTCAGCCAGCTCCAAGAAATGAGCTGTAATGAGAGAGCGAGGGAGGAGGAGGAGGAGGAGGAGGAGGAGGAGGAGGAGGAGGAGGAGGAGGAGGCAGATGATTCACCCGGCTGCTGGGCCGCGCTGCCTCTTACCAACTCAAGGGTTTGATTTAAGCAGCCAGCTTGTAGGACGCTGCCTTTTATGCTCGCCTCATGTTTCCGTGTGTGTGTGTGTGTGTGTGTGTGACACGGCCGACTGTGATTGGACGCCTGCGCCGCAGAAACAGGAAACACATCGGTTCTTCCAGTCGGCCGAGATGACAGCAGCTGCTCCTCCTTCAGGTTCATTTCCAGGAATGGTTTGCTCCACTTCCTGTTGTGCCGGTCGGCTTTCTTAGCGTTAGCTCGTTAGCTAGAAACAGAATCTTTCACTTTTCATTCGCGCAGAATCACCTGGAAGTGAGAGGCGTCGTGTTGCCGTGAGCTCAGAATGAGTGTTCACGCTCCTTCTCTGTGGAGTCCGCCATGTTTCTACAGGAGCCCAGAGCGGACAAACCAAACACCTCTGTGCTCGCTGCAGGTTCTCCTCTTTGAACGGAGGGCAAGGCGGCGTCATCAAAAACACACTGCGACAGGTCACATGACAGCTGACCCCAGAGCTGTGCAGGAGGTCCGATCTGTCCGTCCCTCAGCTGGACGCCATCTTGACCATGTGACACATTCACACTTCCTGTGTGGACAGGAAGTTAACTGAAACGTTTAATGAATGAATGAAGGTACTTTTACACTCTGAGTACTTTCAGCTCCTTCAAACTTCTTCTGTCGTCTTTTAGCTCGTGTCGCTTCAGTTTGTTTTAGTTCTTCGTATTTTTACGTGAGAAGCTTCAGTGGTTCTTCAGCAGCGTGACGCGTGTGAAGCTGCTGTTTATTGATCAGTGACAGCAGAGTGATCGGACGCTCGTCATGTCTGTGGGCCGTTGATATTGATATGGGGGGGGGGGGGGGCGTTTCAGCTGCTCAGCTAACTGCAGGCAGACGTTGATGTTGCGACGGGACGCTTCATCACGCCGTCCCTCCTGCTCTCAGTGTTAAACCGTCCTTCCTCTCTCAGGTTCGGTGACCAGCAGCTCGTCGGTGTCTCAGATGGCGAGCGGCGTCAGCCTGGTGTCCTTCAACAGCCGCGGCCTGGAGGGGATGCACCAGCGCTCCTACTCCGTCTCCAGCGCCGACCAGTGGACCGACGCCACCGTCATCGCCAACTCCGGAGTCAGCACAGGTAAGACAGCGAGCAGAAAGCCAGGCCGATGGTTCCGATCGACGGCGGGCAGAAAACCTTCGGAAATGTGAAAGTTTGACGGCTAGGATCAAAACATGAAGTCCTCAGAATCACTGATGATGTCATGATGCAGCTGCTTCCTGTAGACCAGGTCCACACGTGCAGCTCCACCACAGAGGGTCCCACCGTGCAGCTCCACGAGGGGGCCCATCATTTGTCTCCCATTGATCCATTGAGCCTTAACTGTGTGTGTGTGCCGTTTTTACCTTATCCAAGACACACACACACACACACACACACACACACACACACACACAGAGCAGGATGCAAAGACTGACAGCTGTCAGGTCGTGTGTGTGTGTGTGTGTGTGTTGCCATGACAGTAAGCTTGACTGACAGCTCTGTCGTCAGTGTTGTGCCCTCCAGCCTTCTTCAGATAGTGTTTAAAGCTGTGAAATGCTTTCAGTGGACTCCCAGGGGCCACACACACACACACACACACACACACAAACACACACACACACACACACACGCACACTCACGCACACACACACACACAGAGTTTATTAAAGTCAGTTCAGTTACAGCTTCCAGGTTTCATCAGCTCTGTCGACTCCTTCAGCTCCTCATGACGACCAGAAAAATGTGACTTATGTTATTAAAGCAATTTGGGAAATTGGAGGTTTTCAGGGTTTAATCATTTAAACTTTAGTTTCCTGAAAGTTGAACAAACTGAAAAGCGTCTCACCTGACAGCAAACAGGAAGTGAGGTTGTGACTCCTGCGGTCGCAGCAGCTGGAGTCCAAACTGTGGACGAGCTTCGGAGCGGAGGGAAAACCCACCGGAGACGACAGCGAGGACGAGAGAGAGGGACGGAGGGACAGCCGGGCGGCGGGAGGAGGAAGTCTGGAGGCTCAGGGTGGAGGTGTGGGCGGGGGTGGGGTGACGTGGATGGAGCGCGGCGTGCAGATGGGAGGGCCGTTAATCCACGGCGGTTAATTGCACTCTCGGGGATGGCATCTTGTCAGCAGAGATAAGTTGTCACATTTTCCACTTGAGCTGAGACTAAACGATTGTAAAATAAGTTATGGTCGTCCTTGGGGCTGTCTGCCGCTCGGGCGGCGCGGCGGCCGGCGAGCGCTCGTGTGTACACGTGTGTGTTTTGTGCACATGTGTTTCCATCTCCACACACGCACCGCGCCCATGTCAGTGTCGCCGCCGCGCCGTGATATTGATGGAAGCTGAATGTTATTTTATTCCGCCGCTAGTCACAGCTGTCAGCGGCCGCCGTGAAGAGTGGAGGCCAGAGAGAGAGAGAGAGGCTCCACTGCCTCTGCTGATGGCCTCGCTCGCCCGCCCGCCCGCCCGGCCCGGGTCTGCAGAGCCCCAGCAGTCCTCATCCTGGATCTGGATCTGATGCTCCATCCTCTGACATCCTCCTCGTTGTCGTGGTTCTCTGTGTTTGTGGGAACAGTCGTCATCCTCGTCCATCTGCCCGATGAAGGTCGTTTATTAAACAACATCAACAAGAGAAGACGACCTGGAACACGAGTCTGCACCACAACAGGAAGTGACTGTAGCTGTAGAGCCCGAACTGGACCTGGGTCCAGATCTGAGAACATTGAGAGCAGAACCTGGAGAACTTCAGTCCAGTCAAAGGCAGAACCTGGAGAACATCCGTCCAGTCAAAGCGTTTCCTGTCTGATGAAATTCTTCCAGCTGTTTCACGATAAAACAAAGGTGTCATCAGATCTAATCAGGTGTGGAGATTTACTTCCTTGTGTGTTTGACTTTGCAGATACGGGCCTGGGAGACTCGGTCTGCTCCAGTCCCAGCATCTCCAGCACCACCAGTCCCAAGATGGAGCCGCCGCCATCGCCGCACGCTAACCGCAAGAAGCACCGGAGGAAGAAGAGCACCAGCAACTTCAAAGCCGACGGCCTCTCTGGTACTGCGGAAGGTAACGCCATCTCCCCTCCCCTCGCCTCACACTTTCCCCGCCCGGGTCCGACAGCTAAATCCACCCCCAGAAACAAGTCTGTCACAGAGGTCACGTGCAGTATCTTCAGATACTTCCAGGTATCTGATATACCTTCAGATTCCTCTAAATATCTACAGTATGTACTTATATACTTCCAAATCTGGCCAAATACACATATATACTACCAAAGATCTACAGACTGACATATTTCCAAGTCTATCCAAACATCTGTACATACTGTACTTTGAAGGTTACCTGTAATACATAATAACATTTATGTATACTTCCAAATACTTCTAACGATATATACTTACTTCTAAAGTTATATATATAGTTAAATACCTCAAAGTAGTTTGTGTATATATGTGTATATTTACTTCAGACAGATGCTGAAGGGTCACCTCCACATTGGACTGCTGTCCTTTAGGGACCAGGGTTGGGAAACGCAGTCATGTGATCGTCTGAGACTCCCGACCTCCGCTGTGAGGGACGGATCTCTTCATCCTCTCATTCCTTCAGCCCTTCATCTCTTCATCCTTTTGGATCGTCTTCGTCTCTGTCTCTCTGTGACCGTCAATCAGTTTGTAACATAACCTCGGCCTCGCGGTCGGCGCCGTGATCCGTGTGGTTTGGTGAAGTGCGAGGGGACTGAAGAACCCGTGAGCTCAGTCTGAAGTCCTCTTCAGGTGTGTCCGTCTAGATTTAGGACCTTTGGAGTCATGATGGGCGCAGACAGGATGTCCATGTCCCTCAATAGAAGCGGAGAAGATGGACGTGGAGGCAGAAAACTGCTTCGACTAAAGGTGTTCAAAGAAAAAATGAAAATTTGATCCAAACTTTTTGGGTTTTACCACAAAAATACGTCCAGTTCTCAGACAGCTGCCGGTCGATGGTTTATTTAGTCCTTCACACATCAAGTCATCTTCAAAATGCTTCTTTAAAGGTGAGATAAGCTCAGAAACAACCAAAGGTACAAGCGTCATTCTGCTGGTTGGTGGTTCGGTGCCTTCCGCAGGGATCGAACCTCCGACCTTTGTGATGTCCCGGACCTGCCGGACTCATAGGTCCACCTGTGTCTTATTGGATTGTTTCTTATTGTAGATGTATTGTTGAAGGACAGACAGTGATGCATCGTTACCACAAAACCACATCCGTCACAAGAACCCGGACCCTCGTCCTCACGGCCGCAGCTTCACGGGTTCAGGCACCAAAACTACCTGGTTCAGTTTAGGACGAGATCAGGAGTTAAAGTCGGTGCGTTGTGTTACGTACGTTAAAATGAGTTGATTTTCAGTTTCTCACGGAACATCGTCCGTTTCCGTGGTCGAAGTCCGAGTTTGTTTGACTCATCCGTCCAGTCCACCTTCCTCCATGTAAAGGCCTTCTCACTCTTTGTACGTCACCTGACTTCCTGCTTTGCTCCTGCAGCCACTAGAGGTCGCCCTGTAACAGTAAACATAAACACAGGTTGGAATGAGCCGCGAGCCGACGGTCAGTAACGGAGGGAAGAAAGTCTAAATATATAACCTCAGGTCTGTGGTCGGCCTCAGGTCTGTGGTCGGTCTCAGGTCTGTGGTCGGCCTCAGGTCTGTGGTCGGCCTCAGGTCTTTGGTCGGCCTCAGGTCTTTGGTCGGTCTCAGGTCTGTGGTCGGCCTCAGGTCTGTGGTTGGCCTCAGGTCTTTGGTCGGTCTCAGGTCTGTGGTCGGCCTCAGGTCTGTGGTCGGCCTCAGGTCTTTGGTCGGCCTCAGGTCTGTGGTCGGCCTCAGGTCTTTGGTCGGTCTCAGGTCTTTGGTCGGCCTCAGGTCTGTGGTCGGCCTCAGGTCTTTGGTCGGCCTCAGGTCTTTGGTCGGCCTCAGGTCTGTGGTCGGCCTCAGGTCTTTGGTCGGCCTCAGGTCTGTGGTCGGCCTCAGGTCTTTGGTCTGCCTCAGGTCTTTGGTCGGTCTCAGGTCTGTGGTCGGCCTCAGGTCTGTGGTCGGCCTCAGGTCTTTGGTCGGCCTCAGGTCTGTGGTCGGCCTCAGGTCTTTGGTCGGTCTCAGGTCTGTGGTCGGCCTCAGGTCTTTGGTCGGTCTCGGGTCTTTGGTCGGCCTCGGGTCTTGGCTTGGTCTCGGGTCTTGCGTTGGTCTCAGGTCTGGTCTGGCTCTAACAGTCTGGAGGAGATGTGTCCAGACCAGGTTCAGGTTTTGGTTTTGGGCCCAGTCACAGCTCTGTGGTTTGGATTCGCTGTCTTTGTTTCATTATGACAAACACACACTGATTAACACACACACACACACACACACACACACACACACACACACACACTGCGGCAGGCTGAACAGATGTGGCGGCGGCGGCAGATGTGTAATGGTCGTCTCTCCATCACGGACGCATCAAGCAGCTGACAAGGCAAGTGGCTGCCTGAGTGACGGATCGACGCTTCATCTGCTTTCATGTCTCCTCCTCCTCTCCTCTCGTTTCCTTTCCTCTCCTTCGCTTTCCTTTGTTTGCTTTTCTCTCTCCTCCTCGCCTCCTTCACCTCGCTGCTTTTAGTTTCTTTCCTCTCTCTCCTTCTTTTTCCTGTCCTCCATTTTCTTTCCTCTTTGCATTCCTTCCTTCTTTCATTCTTCTCATTTCCTTTCCTTGTCTCCTTGTCTTCTTTCTTCCTCTCCTTCCTCCTCCCTCCGTGTCTTTATTTATTTATTTTTTTATCCTCATTTTTTCTCCTCTCCTTGTCTCCTCTCTCTCTCATCTTTCATTTCCTGCCTTTTTTATTTCCTTCCATTCCTCTTTTCCTTCCTTTCTCCTCTTCATGTCTGTCTGTTTCCTTCCTCTTGTTTCACCTCCCTCCACCTCCATTTTCTTCCTCCCTTCATTCACCTCCTTCTCCCATCATCTGTTTTCTTCCAAATTTTTCTCCTTTTTTCCATCCCTCTCCTCTGCTCCCTCCACTCTCCTCCTCCAGCCATTCTTTCCATTTCTTCCTCCTTTTATTGCCTTCTCTTTTTATCTTTCTTCATTTCCATCCTCTGCTCTTCTTTTTTCTCTTCTCATCTTCTTTGTCTCTTCGCCGTCGCCTCCCCCCTCTCTCTCCCTGTGTTTTCCTCCTCCTTCTCTTTCTCCGTCATCCCTCCATCAGGACCGAGGGTAGTTACTCCTCTTCCTCCCTCTGACCATTTTATTCTAAACACTCTTCCTGAGCTCCTCGACTCGCCCCCATTAGTCAGCCGGAGAGGCTTAAGTGAAATATTATAAATAATCCACCGTATTGAAATCTTTTATCAGCTGTGTCACTTTCATTATTCAGTAAGCGATTAGTAACAGTCTTCCCAATTTAGCCATTAAGCACCGAGCGCGCTCGCCGGCCGCCGGCTCGCCGCCTGTCACGCCGGGCGGGCAGGTGAAGTATCTGGTGTCAGAGCGAGGCTCGGGGTAATTCATGAGGGGGAACCGCCCTCTGCGGCCGAGCTCCCCCAGGTAGGACCACACCGACGCGCACACGCACACGCAGCCCGCGCTTCAGCGGCGGGATCGTCTTTCTCCTCCTCTTCATCGCCGTCTCTTGATGTTTTCTCGGCTGCTGACTGAGCGAACGATGAGGAAGATAATTCTGCATGACCTCGGCGAGCTGCTCGTCTTTGCTCTGCAGCCGCGCTCACGACTTCAGGGCTCGCGTCTGGTCCTGGTCCTGGTCCTGGTCCCGGTCCCGGTCCTGGCCCTGGTCCTGGTCCCGGCCCTGGTCCTGGTCCCGGCCCTGGCCCTGGCCCTGGCCCTGGCCCTGGCCCCGGCCCTGGCCCCGGCCCTGGTCCTGGCCCTGGCCCCGGCCCTGGCCCTGGCCCTGGGTTTGGTCTGAAGTCTCGGTCTCTCTGTGTTTCAGCTTGGTTTCTTGTATCCGTCTCACTGTTGTTCAGACAAAGTGAAGAATCTCCTTAAGGTTGTGTTGATGCTCGATAGAATATGTTGACGATGAGCTGATTGATCGATCAGCCAACATTGATGATTGATTGACCTTTGTTCAGTTTTTTTATGATTCTAAAATGAATCTTTTCCTGTTTTGGACTTTTGGTCAAACAGAACGCGACATTTACTCTGACATATAATCAAGAGATTTGTCAATACTAACAAAAAGAAATTATTAATTGCACTACTTTTTATCCCTGTGCTTTATGAACACACACACACACACACACACACACACACACACACACACACACACTCACACACACACACCTGTGTCAGGTGAACCCTGCTGATCACAGCCTGCTCAGCAGCCTCAGTTCTCGTTAACTAGCTGCTGTTTGATGCCCTGCCTTCATCCTGGAGCTTTGAAAGTTGACCTGCAAAATACCTGCACACACACACACACACACACACACACACACACACACACACACGCACACACACACGCACACGCACACACATGCACACACGCACACACACACGCACACACACACACAGCCTAGGTATTTGAAGCCGGCCCTCACAGGTAACAGCAGGATCGCTGCACACATTCCTGGTTGAAGAGTGTTTCAGTGTTTGCTTTGATTCCTCGACCAAGAAACTCGTCATGACAGGTGTGTGTGTGTGTGTGTGTGTGCGTGTGCGTGTGTGTGTGTGTGCGTGTGTGTGTGTGTGTGTGTGTGTGTGTGTGTGTGTGCATGTGTGTGTGTGTGTGTCGGTCGTCAGTCTGTTTGTCGATTGGCTGCACATGCACCTGCAGCTCGCCACCTCTGAGTGCCTCATTGTAGCGTAGATTCCTTAAAGTCATCATTAATCAGGATGATGGCCTCCGCTCGCCATCACGGGTCAATTTGGGTCAGCGGGGGTCAAACAGGTGGGAAACAAAGGGGGCTCTGTGGAGCAGAGTCCAGGTGGTCCAGCAGACACCTGAAGTCAGCTGCTGGACCTCCTGCTTCAACGTCTTTAATAGTTTCAGCTGTTCAGCATCTTTGTTTTAGTTTGTGTGAAACATTTAAGAAACTATGAACAGATCAGTGAAACTATGGAAGCCCAGAGCTGCCAATAGAAAATACAGCCATTTAGTCAGAGCTGTGGTGTCGTGTTTGGGTTCTAGACTTCCTTATCCACACGTTTCAGGAAACAAGTATTTGGTAATGATCGGCAGGTTTTACGTCACAGGAAAACATTACATTTCCTGCACGTATTAAAGTTTTACCGCCTCTCTTCCTTCCTGCTCCTTTCAAAATAAAAGCGAGCGTTTGTCAGATGTGTCCACTCAGATACAGATGATAAGATTCTTCTTCGCTCTCCAGAACATTGTGACGCTCTGCCGTCTGCGAGCTTCAAGCCTCAGCGCTGCTCTTTTCCTTCCTCGCGCTCTCTGAGATCCAACCTGTGACATTTTTAAAGCAGCTCACATTCATTTTAGACGATAATGCGCTCCAGCAGCCCCCACAGCGGCGAGCGGCCTCGGCGTGTTTGGCTCATTTTAAAATGGACGAAGCCTCGCTTGTCACTCGCCTCGCCTCCCCTGGAAGAAGGAGGGGCGACGAGGGGAACAAGCAGAGTAACATTTCAAGTGTCGGCGTCTCCTCTCGCTCAGCCACGACTGTATTTCATCCCCTGCAAATGCTCACAGTAGCCCCGGGGGAGTAAATATTACCCAGGCTTTGCTCTTTGATTCGCAGCATTAAAAGGAGCAGGGGTCAGAGGTCACAGAGCTCGCAGCTCAGCCGCCTTAAAGGAATCAAAGCTGCAGCGGAGCCTTAAAATCATGATGAAAACATCTGTTAATGTGAAGTTTAGCTGATTTATTCTGCACTCGTTTTAGACCCGCTGCATGTTTGGATCGGAGGGATTCAATGTCCAACGCTTCAACCGACCGTCCAAAACCCAAAGACGGTCCATCACAGCCAACTGATCGCGAACAGTGATTTAATCTTATTTCCTAATCGGTCGATCAGCTCATCAGTCCAGTCGCTTCTCATTAGCAGTTTTTTTTATCAGCGTCAGTTTGCTCAGTACTTCCAGCTCTGGTGTTTCACATTAAAAGCATTGCAGAAACTCAGAGACAAATAGTCTTTGCCAGTCGCCTTTTAATGTGAAACTTTTGCAGGAAGTCACCGTTGACGTCTTAACACTCTGTGTGTTCACGCTGGGCTGTTATTTGAGACACCCCTGCTTTGAATACCTGCTTTTATTTGAGAATCTCTGACGTTGCTGTTTCCTGTGATTTGCTCATTCAGGGTTTGTTGGATCTGAATGTTTTGATTTGAGATCAATGAGTTTGTGACGAAGGTTCGACACGTTTGTTTTCTTGCTCTTCTGGTTTGTTATGTTGCAAACTTACTTTCATCCCTTCATCGTGCTCATTGGCCCCTCCCACACCAAGCCCCGCCCCCTCTCTTATGGACCAATCCTCCTCAACGCTGCCGTTTTTGACTCCTGTCTCTCTCTTCCCTCCTCTGTTTCTTCTTCTCTGTTTTCTCTTGTACGTGTGGTCTCATCCCTCCACTCTGTCCCTCCTTCTCTGTTTTGTCTTTCTTCTGTCGTTCCGTCTCTTGTCTCTTCCTGCCGTCGGGGGACGCAGCCAAACGTAAAGCGTGGAAACTTAATCGTGTTGGTAGCCTTCGCAGCATTTACACCAACAGTCTGCACAACTCAGAAGGTAAAAACACTGCTGTGGTGGACCTGTGACAGACAGGTGGACCCCCACCGACCCCACCCTGACCCCGACCACTGCAGGGATGGAGCACCCCGTCCTGGAGAAACGTGCCTCACCCGGCAAGCAGTGATTTGGTGATTCGCAGTGTCAAAACAGGCCTCGATGCAGGTTTAAACTGGGCTACGTCTGCTGTGAAGGAGTCAGTTAGACGTCGAAGATGAAGACCCTCCACGAGGGTCCTGAGGTGATTCGGAGATTATCAAGAAGGAAGTCATTTTTAAGTTCCCAGACTTTCCTCTAACCCCTCTTGACCTCATCAGGCCTGGAGAAAGGTCATGTAAAGTTGAGCTGGTCTGAACTTATTCACACATACAACAAGAAATCACGTTAGACGTGCTTTTATTTTGGCAGGTGAAAAGTCAGAAAGGTTTGAACCTCTGATGAAATGCAGATCACACGACAAAAATTAGCTTTTGCTTCCAGAATCAGAGGCGTCTGGAGAAGCTTCCGTACTCTCAGCTGAGACAGTTGTATCTGAAAACACGTTTTCGTAGCCTAGATTTGTTCTTGACATGCAAATCCTCAAATCGGTGCTTCGCAGGCGGCCGACACACTGTGGTGGACAGTCTTCCTGCCTGAGTCACCTGACCTGTCTGTCATGGCGTCTGTCCCCCCTTGCATCCTTCTGCCCCGCCCTCCTCACCCGTGAGGATACGACCAAACAAGCGCACCCTGCCTGCCGGGAAGATGCACCCGGAAGCATGCGTTGTCAGGTGGTGTTACCTGTCCAGTGAGTGTGGGATGTTGTTCACGTGTGATCGATACATGAGCTCTGATGTATCTTCTGTTGCTTCTTGAAAACTGAAAGCCGAACTCCACCAGCTTTTGGTGCAGGTGTGTCCTGTTTGTGTCTCCGTCTGTCTGCACGATCGAGCCTCCGAACAGGTTAAATCATCTCCAATCAGTCCTGAATCCGCCCGACGTCACGGCTTCTTCTCCTGCACCCGAGAACAGACCCACATCCTTCTTTTTCAGAGAGACTTCGGAACAATCGGCTGCAATATTTTCCAGGTTATTAATGTTGTAAAAGGCTGCGAATAATATGGGGAGTAATGACCTGTGTCGCAAAGCAATACTGTGTGCGGTGACATTTAAGGCTTTTAATTTGTGTTCCCGAGGCCCCCTTTTGTCTCCCTCACGCCTCCCCTCTCATTGCACCTACCGTCCTGCTTGTCACACACACACACACACACACACACACACACACACACACACACACACCCATTCGACACCTCACACCCCGGATGATAGGCTCGTATGCATGCCCCCCCCCACGTCCTGTAAATGCTGTATATTTGGTTTGTTCTGTTTCTGCTGCTAAAGGTTACCCGTGTCAGAGTTCACAAATTGCCTCGGCGCCACCTCTCTCTGTGTGAATGTCGCCCACAGTAGCCGAGAGCGGTGGCGGTAATTACCAATACGGCGCGGCTGACTCGCCGTCTGTGGTGTTTGTGTTCGTCATCTCATGCGTGAGTTTAGTCCTGTGAGGCCGGGCAGGTGGAGCAGGAAGCGCAGATATTCAGCGACTCACAGCGTCAACAGACTTAAAACTTCACCTGTTTAAAGACGATGAATCTTTAGCTTTTCTTTGGCTGCCAAATGCTCAGCTGATGGAGGCGTCCTGTGGGTTTGTCAGAGTTTGGATGTTGATCCTCTGGAGGTTCCTGAGTACGACCCCATTCTGACTACGTGACGCAAAATACTGACGTACGTGACCATTCGCAGCTGCAGCCTTTCTGTGGTCAAGTAGACGATTAACCGTCACCTCGTAACGATGATCATTTCTCTCCAACAAGGGCTCAGAAACACCCTGTAAAGGGTTAACTAATGTGGGCGGGACCAACCTGTGGGTAGGTGAAATAGCAGAGTCCTTGATTGGCTCTTAGAAGCGAAGACACTGGAGCAGGCTTGTCTGCGCTGGACATCCTGTTTGACCTCACTGACGACGCGGCGGGAGTCTTTCCTTCTCTTCCCTTCTCTGCTAATTCAACACAACAGGAAGCGGTCGTTCAAACAGTCCGTCTCCGCTCTGAGCTTTGAGACAAGCAGCCATGTTTGGTTGTGCTTTAGCGCTCCGCGCTGCACAGCGCTGCAACCACAGAGGAGCAGTTAGCCGACGACGAAGCAGCGTGTCGACTGAGAGCTTCGACAGTCGATTATTCTGACTGGGGCACCTTCGGTTTTAATGTGGGTTTGCTTTCCTGTGCAGACAGGAGCTGCTGAGTGCAGCACAGGCTCAGCTGGGGGTTTTCGGCTGAAAACTGGGTTGGGGGGGTGGTTCTCCAGCTGCACAGCCTGATGCCCCCCTCATTTTATTCATTAGCTGCCGTGGTGAGCTGGGTCAGCGTGCAGCATTTAAATCCAGCGTTTAATTTACGCTGCGGAGAGGCAGGGCCTTTCTGGATTGTTGGTTTCCATAATTGTCAAGCAGCCAAACTCCCTCCCCCTGAAAACAGAGAATCATGGGAATTTAATTATGATGGGATTCTTGCTCTTGACCCTGCAGGGCTCAGCCGGCGCTTGATGGGTGGGCTGTCGTGTAGACCCAGGAGCCTCAAAATACACTCTGAAAATGATCATTCACTCGCTGCATCACGTACAGTTTGCCTTCATTTAAACTCAGAGTTTTGATTGGTGGCATGTGTTGAATCCCAGCGTGGAGGCGGGAAAACAAGGCGCACGAGATAACCAACAGAAACCTGACTGGACGAGCAGCAGGAGGTGCAGAAGAAGAAGAGGTTAGAGTGGCACGTCATTTCAGGCAGCAGGTCACGCTGTGTGGTTCATCTGGAAGCAGAGAAAAGCTGGTTTTCGGTCCCTCTCGGTCATTATTTACATTCAGCTGTTGTCTCGGGTCTGAAATTAGACCCACATGTTTCATTTTAGATCCTTTTGTTGTCGTTTTTGTTTTCATTGCCGAACAAAGATTGTTGGTCGTCATCAGATCTTTTCCGTCAGAGTGTTCAGGGTTGAAGTGGACACGGCGTTCAGCCGCCAATGTAAAACAAAAGTCAGGTTTAACCTTGAGCCGTGAAGCAGTCCCTGTAAACAGTAGTTTTAATTAACATCAGCTCATCAGACTCAGCCCGTCGTGGCCTGAAGCGCCTCAGAGATGAAAACGATCCGGCGTCGTCTTCAGCAAAGGAAACTTTGGTCAGCAAAGGTGTTTTCAATCTCTTTATCCTGGAAGTGGAAGGCTTTGGTTTGGCCTCGGGGCGCTCCCTTCCATCCTTTCCTTCCGTCCTTCCTCTCCTCGGACAAGGCCATTGATTATCCAGAGCGAAGCCAGAGGGGAACTTCAGCGCCGGTGCTCTGAGACGCTCCCAATTAGCCAAATGACTGGAGTTGAGGAAGAGCAAATGGTCGTTCCCTCGCGGGCCGGCCGTGACCGCTCTCCGACTGATTAAACCTCTCATCGTTTCACTGCTTCACTCCCGGCACACGTCATGAAACTGCTGCTTCCAGAAACGCTCGCCTGAAAGTGTCATGAATGATTACCGACCTCCGCGCTGAGATCTGCCGTCGCCCGGCGCCGCTCTGGCCGTATGCGGCGAATAACTGATGCTGCGTTTCCTTTTCCGTTCGTGGAGCGTGTTTCAGGGATAAAACCTCCTCGTGTGCTCTTGTTGAGGGTCTCACCAGCAGAACCTGAGGAATCCTGGGAATCATCAGCCGAGTCGGAGGCCATCCTTTGATAAAGCCATTACCCCGTGTCCCCCCGCCTCCCCCATCTCTTCCCTCCTCACTGGGGCTAATTGCAAACAGAAGCTGGCTGTTGTCTGATCTGGTGTGGCGATGATACCGGCTCTCAGCCGTGCCCCCGCTTCACCTCCACTTCCCATCCTTCCTTTGGTCGCTAACGGTTTCCAAATGTGGCCGAGTCGTGCCCAAACGCTAACATCCGTCAGTCCTGTGAGAACTTGAGACGAGCAGCGCAGCTAAACTTCAGTCTTTTACCTGAAAATTGAAGTTAATTCCTGACCAAATGATCTCAACTCAAAGGTCCCCTTACCATCTCCTCTGAGCTTTCAGCCTCACCTGACGGCAGCATCAGCTAACAGAGCTGCTGGTTCCATGTCTCCAAAGACGTCACAGTGACTGTCAGATGCACTTCAGAGCCCCTGAAGCTTGTTGGTGGACCTCCAGTTTAGAGTTCTGCTGTTTGTTTTAAACCAGCCGAGAGCAAACGATGCTGGACTGAACAATGATTGATGAAGATCAGCTGTTTATCAATATTTATTGATTAGAATTCGTCAGGAGTTTGAGTCGTAGGTTTGTTTAATGTTGTTTTTTGAGTGAACTGAACCTTTAATGTGAGAACATGCAACCTTCTACAGCTGCTTTCAGGAAGTCCAGGACTCTGAATCTCTTTGTATACAAACACACACACACACACACACACACACACACACACACACACACACTCACTCGATCTAATTGACTCCTGATTGTCCCATTAACCTCGGGGGGGTTCTGGGTAATAGATCCATGTGTCCCCCCTCCAGCAGGTCCTGATTGTAATGACTGACCTCCCCCACTGACATGGCAGCAGAGGAGAGGACAGGACGGCTGGGGGCCCCAGGGGGAGGGGAGGGGGGACACGGGGCCCGTAATTTGGGTGACATCCTGGCTTCAGGGTGCAGGGTCACGTAGGTCACCAGTGGTGGGTCGAGGACAACAGGTGTCCTTCAGTCAGGAGAGGTCTCTGTCAATGAAAAGACACTTTTCGTCCGCTGATGGACACTTTGAGGAATCGATGACGACGAGTCCGATGAAGTGAGTCAAAAACCTGAATGCTGCTTGTCCAGCGCTGGTTTTGACTCTGGGGACAGGAAGCAGACCTGAACCAGACCAGCCGGACGCTTCATAACGTAACAGAAGATCAGAAATAAACCGTTCAGAGTTTCGTAAAGCAGCAGTGCGATTTGAAATCGATTGTCTGAAGGCAGTTTAACGCTGTGAGGACACGAGGGTCCCAACATGTTGAGAAGCTCAGGTCTGTGGTTCTGTGGCTCTGAGCCTTCCTCTGGATCAGAGCGTCAACCGAACGGCCGAGGTGAAATGTCTTCTGATTGGTCTGCGTCTGTTCCTGCTCTGATCTCTGTTTTCTGTCCAACAGAACAAGAGGAGAACTTTGAGTTCACCATCGTGTCGCTGACGGGCCAGACGTGGCACTTTGAGGCCACTTCGTACGAGGAGCGAGACGCCTGGGTCCAGGTCATCGAGAGCCAGATCCTGGCCAGCCTGCAGTCCTGTGAGAGCAGCAAGAACAAGGTGAGCGGCACCGAGCAGCACCTGGAGGAGTCAATACAGAGAGGAACCACAAGAACCAAACAAACAGACAGACAGACAGACAGACAGACAGACAGTGAAACAAACAGACAGACAAACAAACAAACAAACAGACAGACAGTGAAACAAACAAACAAACAGACAGACAAACAGACAGACAGACAAACAAACAGACAGACAGACAAACAAACAGACAGTGAAACAAACAAACAAACAAACAGACAGACAGTGAAACAAACAGACAGACAGACAGACAAACAAATAAACAAACAAACAAACAAACAGACAGACAGTGAAACAAACAAACAAACAGACAGACAGTGAAACAAACAAACAAACAGACAGACAGACAGACAGACAGACAGGTCTGTTCTCTGGAAAGTGAACTTAGGTCAGATGAGTGTTTGAAGTGGTTCATCACTGCAGTTATCAGATATGGTCGAAACACACTCACTCACACACACACACACACACACACACACACACATAATTACAGTGGTAATTACTGCGGCTCAGCTTCAGCCTCAGCGCTGCCATTTTCCACCTGCACATGCAGCAGGCAGCCCGGCGCTCGGTCGAGGCCCGCTGTGTTTACGCCTCAGGCTCTCAGCCTTTCATTGCCCCCCCCCCCCCCCCGTTCCATTTGCTTACTGTGTTATTCCTCCATTCCCCGAGTTTAGCCTGAAACAGCAGCGACGTTGGCTCAACTCACGTCTGCACACACCTGTGTGTGTGTGTGTGTGTGTGTGTGTGTGTGTGTGTGTGTGTGTGTGTGTGTCTGTGAGTGTGCGCGCTGGTTGAAAGTTCAGTTCCAGCTCAAACAAATTAGATTTCAAGGAATCTGCTGAAGACATTTTAGAGGCAGAACGACCAAAATCACAGCTGTCATCAGTGTCTCGAGCCTTGAAGACGAGTTTTAAGATGATTGTCTTATCTTATCTTATCTTATCTTATCTTATCTTATCTTATCTTATCTTATCAAAACTCAAAGGTCTTCAGGTTACTGTCGTCAAAGACAAACAGCACATTTTTAGCTTGTCAAATGTGAGGATTAGCTCTTTAGTCTGAGTCCATGTTAGCTTCAGTTCAGCCTCCTCATTTCTGGTCTCACAGCGGTCCACTTGACCTCTGACCCCTCAGTCACAGGACGTCGTCCACACGCTGGTTTGTCTTCTCTGTCCGCGCTCCTTCACTCTTCTGAGTCCTGTTTGTCTTCTTCTCTCAGTCTCGTCTGACCAGCCAGACGGAGGCCATGGCTCTGCAGACCATCAGGAGTATTCGAGGAAACGGTCGCTGTGCCGACTGTGAAGCGCAGAGTGAGTACCAGACGTGTCGGGGTGGAGGAGGTGGAGGAGGAGGTGGAGGGGTGGAGGGGTGGAGGAGGTGGTGGAGGGGTGGAGGAGGTGGTGTGGAGGAGGTGGAGGAGGTGGAGGAGGAGGTGGTGGTGGAGGGGTGGAGGAGGTGGAGGAGGTGGTGTGGAGGAGGTGGATGAGACAGTTCAGCTCTTTCAATCTCTTGGTCCAGAGGTTCGTGCAGCGAAGATCGTCTGCACATCTTCATATAATGATAAAGAGCTTCATGCTATGCTAACAGCTAACACGCTAGCCAGCCAGGACAGGCTGTTTATTGTATTTGTACTTTATAGTCTGACTTCATGGTTTATTTCTGTTCTGTCTTTAAAGTCCAACAGAATTTACACAAATTAATTTTTTTCGTTCTTATTTGAAAAGAGTTGATATTTACCCAGAATTCTTAGCTTGACCTTCATCAGACAGCAGAGAGTTTGACAGGTTTGGTCCGGTGAACACGTGTGCATGAAGTCCGTCAAAGCTAACAGACGATAAGTGAAACATGATCTTCTCTGCTCGTCCAGACCCGGACTGGGCCAGTCTGAACCTCGGGGCCCTGATCTGCATCGAGTGCTCGGGCATCCACAGGAACCTGGGCACCCACCTGTCCAGGGTCCGGTCTCTGGACCTGGACGAGTGGCCGCTGGAGCTCATCAAGGTCATGTCGGCCATCGGCAACGAGCTCGCCAACAGCGTGTGGGAGGCCAACACCCAGGGCCGCCTCAAACCCGGACCGGACGCCAG
>NC_135096.1:18189247-18264247 GCF_051107435.1 Chaetodon auriga | reverse complement strand
GGAGGGGACACTGTCGGCGCTAATCCTTTTAGCTCGTTGCTGCTAATGCAGCGTCTCGCCGCGCCCGTTCAGCGCCGCAGTGCTTCGTGTGAAGAGAGATACTTGTTGACAAGCGTCCCTTGCTGTGGCGAGGACGGGGGACGGCGGGGCAGGGACTGAGCTGTGAAGCTGGGAGGGTGGATGAACACCAACCTTGCCAGCTCTGCGGCGCCAGAGGGATCCTGTTAGAACTATTTTTCTCTCTGTAACAAACCACAAAAAGACTCAGCCATCCTCTAAACGTTCCCATTAACCTCTGGCCGCCCGCGGTCAGCCGTCATCACCTCGGCTGGCACGCTCGCCCGGTGCCGCGCCCCAGCTGATGCCACCGCCGAAGGGGCTGCTAAGTTTGGGCACGCTGCCCATCGTGGAGCGCCCGCAGGGGCTCGCTGGCTCGGCCGCCACCGCCGCAGCACCCTCGCTCTTTAGTTCTTGGCGCCGCGGCTCATTGTTTTAATTATCTGTCGAGCGTCGCGTCAACACCAGCACCCAAGGCCTGCTCGGGCTGCGTTTGACGCGGCGTGTTAGCAGGCCTGAGCAGACAGCAAGTGACAGCGCTGCTAATCCAGCCTCCTGGCCACCGGACGGAGAAGGTGGTTGGCGGCCGTACGCCTCCGTCCCCTGGGCCTCCCGTGTCCTCGCGCTCCCGCCCTCCCCTCATGCCAACCGCCGACCTTTGGCGGTCTGTCGTGGAGGGTCGGCGTCTTCGCCCGTTTGTGTCCAGACTTGTCCACCGGATTCTTCTCTGCTGGGATGGAGATTATGAACCGAGCGATGTCCAGTCCTCCAGAGACAGCTGACACCTGGAGAGACGTCAGGACGTCAGTGTCTGCTGATCCTTTAGAGAAGCTCGAACCCTCTGAACAAATCATGGCTGCATTTCCCGTAGAGCCTGGAAACGACTTGTTTGGTGTTGTCACAGGAAGCGGTGATGACCTGCGCGGCGGGGTCGGCGTGCAGCGTGAACAATAGGAGGAGGCGGAGCTTCGCCGGGGCACCACACCTTAATTAGACAGCAGAAAAATGAGCCGGACTCAGGACGGCTAAAGGATGAGCGCGCGGGGCTTCGCATGGCGGCGCCGCCTCGCCACCACACACTTAACAGCGGGCCCCACATGACGAATGCTCGGCCAGTAATAATTCAGCAGCAGGTCTGTCGGCGCTGGGAGCCAGGAGAGCGAAGAATCAGGCCCTTTATGGGAACAGATTAGTCTTGTTCCCCCCTAAGAAAAGGCCAGCGCTAACAGATTTAAAATTAGACCGGGGGCTTTTAATCTGGGCCGGGGTGCAGGTGCGGCGGCGGCCCCGACGTGGCGGCGGGATTGGGCTCAGGGGACCAGATGGGGCGACCGGGGGAAGGAGGCGGGCAAGGGGCCCACATCATAAGATAATTGCCCCCCAGGGTCAGAGGCAATGGTGGGGGAAGGAGGGGGCAGCCCATCCTCACACCCCATGAAAGCCAAACTCATCTAACACACACACACGCACACACACACACACACACACCCCTCCGGAGTGTGTGATCATAACACAGATTGGACTGGTGTGATTGGACACGGACACGCGTCACATCAGAGGCGCCGTCTGCGGCGGATCGACCCGGAAACGTCATAATGAGACGCGTCGTGATGCGGGTTAAAGCCTTGTTCTCAGCCAATCAGCGACGTCCTCTGAGGGCGTCTTCAGCCTCTGTGTGTGTGTGTGTGTGTGTGTGTGTGTGTGTGTGTGTGTGTCCACAGTTCAGGCCGTTGGCAGATGATTTATTTAAATTTTCAGGAAAATTTCACCCATTTTATTTGTTATTTGTTCAGGGCTGAAATATTAAATTAGAAAATTTCATCTTCATCAACTAAGATCAACCATCAGTCTGTGATGGAGGACAGTGTCTTCAATGGTCCCTCACTGTGTCCAGGTCTCTGAGCCTGGAGAGGAGAACATGGCGGTTTCCGACAGAAACGCCGCGTTCAGGAGAAACCCGTTAATCTCAGCCTCGCTGAGTCCAGCAGCTTCAGACCACGATGAAGTTTTTATTGAGTCCAAACAGCGTTTCAACAAAAGGCCGTCATTTTCCTCAATGATGTCAGTTTCCCATGAGGTCACTGTGTGTGTGTGTGTGTGTGTGTGTGTGTGTGTGTGTGTGTGTGTGTGTGTGCAGATTGAGCCAAGCTCGGCTTCATCTGCGTCCGTTAACTAGCTGATCCCGCTTGCCATCATCTCTCCGCCATTATCTGCAGCCCCCGCTGATATGAGCCGGCCCCTCGGCCTGCATTTTAAACAGCACACACACGCACACACACGCACACACACGCACACACACACACACACAGGAAGCAGCAGCGCGGCCTCCTGACAGGCAGGGCCACTGCAAACGCTGAAAAATAATTGGCCCCTACATTCTAATTCATCTGTAAAAGGGAGGCCTTGATTAAATTAGTCCTAATAGACGTTATTTTGTACATGACTGCCTCGCCGCTGCCCGCGACCGCGTCCCCCAGCTCGCCTAACAAGCCCTCCAATTTACTATTGACATTAAGCCGGCTGACACGAGCCAATCACCGGGCCATTCATCGTTTGTCATGGCGCTGAGGTTATGCTAATGCGAGCTAAAAGCACAAACTAAATGCACATTCTTTATGCCTGAGTCATCAGATTAACCTCGCCGTCCTCGGCCCCCTCCCCTCCCTGATTTTAATAATGAAGAAATAAATAACGCTCTCTACGTGCGTGACTCCGTCCGTCCTCTCCCGCTCGCCGGCCTCGCTTGGCTCCTGCCCACCGTGAGCCAGCGGGGGCCGGCTCCCGGAGCAGAAATGAATCCGAGCGCCCCCTCGCCCTCCTCGCTCTCCTCGCCCTCCTCGCCCGCACCCTTTGGCTAATTGGCCCAGTCGGCAAATTGCTCATACAATAAAGAAAAGGCAGGAGGGGGAGGAAGAACTGGAGGCCGCGGTCCTCCTCGTGTTTGTGGTAATGTGTTTGGATGGAATGGGTTCACGGCGAGCGGCGGCCGGCTGGTAAACATTTAAACCTCCAGCCGCGAGGAGACGCTTGGCTTCAGGATCCCGTTCATTCACTCGCCGTGTTTACAGCATCCAAACGAGCTGAGGAGGAAGCGGCGGCGTCCGTTAATGCGTTTAATGCTGCAGAAGGAGGAGGAGAAGGACGAGGCGTCACCGACAGAGGAGGACGTTTCTCTAAAGGAGAGGAGGGATTTTAAGAAGAGCTCATCGATGATGTTTACAAAAACGCCGTTTATCAGACGGGTTCAGGGGTGGAGCGATGAAGTCCTGCTCGTCTTCATCACAGGAGGACAGATGTGTGACTCCAGCACGAATAAAACCGACACTTAATGTGGATCCTTGAACGCTGCGTCGGGCTTTTAATCAGTTCGACGCCTTTGTGGCGCCGTAAAACCTCTCGTCTGTGTTTTAAATCCAGATCCTGATTCATCAGTTCCTCTCCGCTCTGGTTTCTGCATTAACCCCCCCACCCCCCCCCACCCCACCCCCACCCAATCCAGCTAATCTGGCAGGAAATGTCAGTGCTCGTCAGGGTCTGCTGCTGCTACCTCCTTCACATCAGCTTCCTCCTGGTCATGCACCTGCTGACCGTCACCGTCAGGCCGCACGTGAAGGTGGAGGACAGAGAGAGAAGGACGCAGCAAAGGTCGGAGGTCACGTGGCCGTCACTGCATGTGCAGACTGTCACCAAAGAAGAAGACTGTGGTTGTTCTTCTGTGCTGGAGGTCAGATCTGACGGTGGAGGCTCTCGTCTCGTCAAGCTGAGGCCTGATTTCCTGAGTTGGTGTCAGATTTTAGGTTTTCTCGTCCCGCCCCGATCATGACAACATAATGTGGACTCCGTCTGGTCCTGGGGGACTCTGGAGGACCCCCGGGACCCCCGGCCCGACATGCAGACAGTTAATTATCAGTTCAATTATGTGAATGTGACCTCGTATCTCTGCTTCCTAATTGATCATCAAGTTGCTTTAAAGATCTTAGACGAGCGTCCTGATGTGTCCTCCGTCCCTGCCTCTGTCTGTCCTTCTGTCTTTGTATGGAGGTTTCCTCTCCTCGTCCTCCTCCTTCTCTCAGACCTCCCCCTTTTCTCCTCTTTTTCTGTGTCTGTATGGCATCGCTGGAGCATTTCGTCTCAGCCCAGAGATCAGCTCCTCGTCGCTTTGGCCCATTTCTCTCCACCTTCTCTCCTCATTTGCATCGTCTCTTTTTTTTTTTTTTTTTTTTATCTCTGTCCGATTTAACCCCTCCACCTCCGTCCACTCCAGTCTCAAGGCTGATTTCAGTCCAGCTCTGCCCCCCCCCCCGCCTCACCCAGACCTTTCTCACCCCACCACCCTCCCTTTAATTATCTGTGCCTATCCAAGGGCAGCTAACGACCTGCTCGGAAAGGCTAATTGATTTCAGCCTCTTCTGCTCGTCTTTCCTTTTGTCTCTCGTCTCCTGCTGTAGGACTGAGTCAAACGCCGGCTGTCAGGTCTCCTGGATGAATTTCAGAGCTGCGTTTTGCTGCTCACCTTGTTGAAAACCGTCCAGGTGACGGCGTGACGGCGATTCATCTTCAGTGCACATTAGGTCGGGCAGTTAGCTGCTGCTCTTATCCACGCTCTGTCTGTCCGTCTATTAATCTATTAATTAGAGGGCTAATTAGGCCAGAAGAGAAGCCACTGACACCATGTCACTCTTAACCCCGTTTCCTACCGCTCATTACCTCTCTCACACACACACACACACACACACACACACACACACACACACTGTAATTAATGACGGGCTTTAGCGGCGGCGTGTTGGCTCATACATCTCAGCCCGCTGAGCTGAGCTCCGCCGAGAAGATTCTCCTTCTGCTTCCACTTTTCTTCTTTCGCTGTTTTTACGCTCCAGCGTCACAGTTTGTCATTTTATTCTGAAAGGACGACGTTTCCTGTCGTCTCAGCTGACAAACACTTTGAAAGAAACAGAAGTTTGTGTTTTTCAGGCAACGTTTCTGCTTCATTTCTGACCGGAAATTCAGATTTTCAGCGATTTGGTTGAATTCAGCCGTGAACGATTTTCACTGAACGAAACCAAAAAATCGACCCGACGAGTAAAAACCAAAATAAAATCACATCAGACAAACAAACTTCCCTGGATGTGTGTGTGTGTGTGTGTGTGTGTGTGTGTGTGTGTGTGTGTGTGTGTGTGTGTGTCGGACAGATGACCCCCCCCTCCCCACACACACACACGGCGAGCAGCTGGCGGTCCGTCGGTTCAGGCCAAACACCCTCTGGCTTTGACGGACAGGAAACTCTGTGTGTGTGTGTGTGTGTGTGTGTGTGTGTGTGTGTGTGTGTGTGTGTGTAAACACGAGCAGACAAAGCAGCCGCTCAGGGGGAACGTGGACACACACACACACACACACACACACACACACACACACACAATGCGGGGTGTCCTGAGCTCAAACAACAGGCAGGAAATCAGCGCAGCTCCACGACGACCCCGAACACAATCACACGCCGCCCCACCGCTTCCAACGGCGACCACGACCCGGCGCCACAACATGGCCGCTGATGGAGCTGTCAATCAACAGCTGACCTCGGACAGAAAGATGGTCGATGGTCGTGGACGTTCGAGGGTTCAGCCTTGAAAGTTTGTTTGTTTCCAGAGTGGAAAAAGTGCTTGAGTTTGACGATGCTCCTTTAACAGTGTGGTGCCTTGAAAGTCCTTGAAAGTGCTTGAATTTGGCTCTTGAAAAGCCGAGCTTCGCTGTGACAAACATTTTCAAAAGCTCAGCTTTATTCTGGATGTCAGCGCTGTCCGACTTCCTGTCTGCGACTCTCAGCTGCAAGCTGATTGGTTCCTGCTGATGATGTCAATCTTTAAAGACGCCTCATAGAAAAACACTCTGAAAAAGGGCTGCTGTGTGTGTGTGTGTGTGTGTGTGTGTGTGTGTGTGTGTTCTCCTCATCTTCATCACAGTTAAATGTTCTTTAAATTCTCCGTCTGTGGTTCGATGTCGTGTCGAGGTTTCTCACTTTGTGCTAAAAAAACAGAGAAAACAGAATAAAATGAGGAAGATGAGATGAACTCTGTGTGTGTGTGTGTGTGTGTGTGTGTGTGTCTGTGTGTCTGTGTGTGTGAGAGAGAAAGGAAACAGTAGAAACAGAATCAGTGGACGTCTGAAAGGAGAGTGTGTTTGTTTCCTCTGGCTGGTGTAATTTTATCATTTCATTTAACCGACTGATACACACACACACACACACACACACACACACACACTCACATACACACTCACATACACACACGCACACACACATCCATCCAAACCCCTCTGGGCTCCTGCTGACATCTTTGTGTGTGTGTGTGTGTGTGTGTGTGTGTGTGTGTGTGTGTGTGTTTCCCTGTCACAAACCATCTCACCGGGACTCATGTTTAATTATCTACCCAGCATGCCTTGGTGCTGGAGCGCAGCGCTTCGTCTAATGGGATGTGAAAAGGGACACACACACACACACACACACACACACACACACACACACACACACACACAGATTAACACACAAAATATGAGTGTGTGCGTCCAGTCGACACATGTTAACACGTACTGTCGCACACACACAAACAGACACACACACACTCTCTGTGTGGTTAATTAGTGCAATTAGCCTCTCCACTGTCCAGAGATGTGTGTTTTCAGGACTCGTTAGCTCGCGATGATGTTTACCGCGACACACACACGCAGCACACACACAATAAAACCAAAGAGCCAAGAAGACTCGTCGTGTCGGGGACGCTCATCACAAGCTGTCCACTCAAACACTACGTGGCCAAAAGTATGTGGACGCCCAGATGCTCCATTGGCTCAGAGGTGAACATGTGATCGTGACACCATGTTCGTTAATGCTGAGGTGGGACACTGATGTCGGCTCAGGCCAGACGGGGACGTTCTTAAAGTTCTTCTCAAGGCGCCAGAACAGGAAGTGCAGAGCAAAACGCGCCAGAGCCAGAGCGCCGGCCCGTCCACATACTTTTGGCCACGTGGTGTTCATACAACCATCAGACCGACAGAAGGAGCCTCTTCAGACGTGTTGACCAAAGCAGACAGAACACGGCTGGGTTCTTCAGACACTGAGCTAAATGTAGAGCACGCACACACACGCACACACACACGCACACACACTGCGAGGCCCTTAGCAACTCCAGCGGCGGGGGAAGGCATGCGTTTCCTGGGTCCAGTGGCCTCACATTTCCTCTCCGTCCTCTGGAGGACAGAAGGCCAGAGCCCCGCTGAGAGCACACACACACACACACACACACACACACACACACCCGGCGACACCTCCAGGCTTTGTCCGGGGGCTGTCGGCCGTAGTCTTGTGCCATCCTCCCTACTCTCCCTCTGGGCCGGGGCAGGAAGGAAAAGCCCCCGGGACATTCCGTGATGCTAGCTGCTGCCGCCCCACCCACCACACCCCTGACAACACACACACACACACACACACACACACACACACACACACACACACACACACACTCTCTGGTCTCCAGGAAGAGACTTAATGAGATTCTGCCAGGTTCAGTTCAGACTCACTTTTTCATCCTCCTTTCCCACAGTTACATCTCCCATCATGCACCTCACTGTCCCGACTGTCCTCGCTGCCGTCCGTCCGTCCGTCCGTCCGTCTGTCTGTCCGTCACCTGGGGACAGCCTGAGCAGAACCTTTATTTTCTTCTTTTCCACCGTTTCAGATTCAGAAAGTGGAAACAGGAAGAGCAATATTTCCAAAACTACTCAAATAAAAGAATAAAACTTTGATGAGACAGAGAGAAACATGTACAAACATGCTGCTTGGACACATTTGAGGAAGTACTTCAGTACCCAGCAGTACTCCAGAGTACTTCACAGGATACTGCAGCAGGTTTTCTCTCCTCTGAGTCTTTTCTCGGCGGAGGTGTCGGCTGTGCCCCCTTCTCCATTTCCTGCCACCTCACCCCCTGGAGGAGGGGCTGTTATTTTGTTAAGGAGGGGGAGGAGGGGGGACAGCTCAATATCTGTCCTCCCCCGTCCCTCTCCTGAGGCCGGGCTAATCCCGGCGGGCTGAATGAGCCTGTGTTTACATGGAGGGATTTGAGCAGATTAGAGCTGTGGATTAGACAGATCAGCAGTTAATGACACTCGATTGGTGAACAATGTGTCCACGTCCCCTCGTCTTTCACCCCGTCCGTCCCGCCCTCGCTCGCTCGCTCGCTGTGTCTTACTTTACGCTCCGAGCATCGTGGCGGACAGAAACGTGCGACGCCATCTTTGTTTTGGTGGTCAGCAGCAGGCCCCTTCAGGCCTCCTGTGGAGTTCACAGTGAGGCTGCGGGTTTGAATCCCGTCTGAGCTCCATGTGATGGATTCACCACAGCTTTATTTTGGAGGGAAATGACTGGTCTCAGACGCGTCCTGAGTGTCTCCGTCCTGTGTTTTGTCCATCAGGGAGGAGCGGGAGCGCTGGATCCGGGCGAAGTACGAGCAGCGTCTGTTCCTGGCGTCGCTGCCCTGCGCCGACCTGTCGCTGGGCCAGCAGCTGCTGAGGGCCACGGCCGAGGAAGACCTGCGCTCCGTGGTGCTGCTGCTCGCCCACGGAGGCCGCCAGCAGGTCAACGAGACCTGCGGCGAAGGAGACGGACGCAACGCACTGCACCTGGCCTCCCGCAAGGGCAACGTGGTCATCACGCAGCTCCTCATCTGGGTAAGAACCAGCCAATCGCACGTGACTCTGATCATCAATGATCAATAATTCAGCATTGCTCGTCACTAAGATCACTGATCATCCTCTCTCTCTCTCTCTCTCTCTCTCTCTCTCTCTCTCTCAGTATGGCGTGGATCTGATGGCGAGGGACGCCCACGGAAACAGTGCGATGGCGTACGCCCGGCAGGCCAGCAGTCAGGAGTGCGTGGACACGCTGGCTCAGTACGGCTGCCCCGACGAGCGCTACCCGCTCATGGCCACGCCCAACCTGTCGCGCCGCAACACCAACCGCAACAACAGCTGCAGCAGCGCCGGCAGCGCCGCGCTCATATGACCACCGGACACTTCACCACAAACAAACAAACAGACAAACAGACAAACAAACCCGATTTGGGAGAATCCTGACCGTTTATTTTGGGAACCACTACCTGTTGTGACTCTAAGCCCCGCCCACCTCACCTGTCCACCACTCCCCCTGTCGGCTCGTTAAGACTGATTAAAACTGACCGCAGGTCAGTGGTGACGCTGAGTCCGTTTGGGAGAACCCTCAGCGTGCATGATGGGAAATGTGGTCCACAGTCGACCTTCATCTGTCGCTCATCAGAGCGTTTTGGGAAACAGTCACATGACTTATGAAAGCCAATGACGGCCAGTCTGAAGCTCAAGGGACATCATACCTCATCACACACAGCTATAGTTTAACACTACAGGACCAGCCTGAGTCAACAACAGCCAATCAGAATCCTCAGAAATCTGCTCGCCAAAACATATCGTCAGCACTCAACGAAGAAAACTGTGACGTCACGAAGGATCAATAACAGCACGTCCACACGCTCGGTGCTTTTCCAGGAAACCATCTGAACTGCACATCATCATCATCATCACCTTCATCATCATCATCAGCGGAGGCGGGGGCGGAGTCCCGCCGGCGGCGCCGTGTGTCGCCTCCTTCTGGACTCTCCTGCCTTCACACCTGTTTGTAATGTGAAAAATGTTGATGTGAGACTTTGAAGAGGTAAACTGAGGTGTGATAGATCGCATGTCCTACACGCTTCGCTTCGCCGCCTTTCATTCACGCCGCTTTTCATGGACTCTGTAAACTTTACCTGGACGTGCAGCGCTGGACCAATTGATACAGGGGGGGGGGGGGGGGGGGGGTTCAGGTGTGTAAAGTCATTCAGTGTGCAGAAGCTCTTGCCAGGCTCAGGGACCAGAGACTGTCCATCGCCATCACCCGTCGTCTTTTCCCAGTTTCTGAGTCCTGAAACCAGTTTAGGGTTTAATGTGTTTTCACTTCAGCTCAGAGCTTAAACTCACCTGTTCCAGAGACGGTTTGAAGTCCAGGTGACCACAAACGTGTTTTCAGGGCGTCGGCCTTTAAAATGTTGATTTACCAGAAGTGAAGAAGAAGAAATCCAGCGAACGTGTCCAAACATGAACGGCTGGGACTCTAACGATTGAGCATGAAATCATCTGTTGGTTATTTTTAGTGACTCTGTTCCTCATCGCCTGATCTCAGCTGTGAGTCTCTCGTCCATCCTGGTTCCATTTCAAATGTCCCTCAAGTGAATTTTGTTGTTTTTCGTGTAAAAAGTGGAACAGAAGCAGCTTAAAGCCACACGGAGAGAAAAGGGAATCCATGTGCTTCTTCTTCATGTTGTTCAGGTGTTTCTAATCTGTGAACCTGCTGTCAGATCTGACCAATCAAAGCATAGACGACATGATTAACTTTTCCTGGTCGATCAGAAAACTCATTTTTACTGTTAGCAGACAAAAAGCTTTTAGCAGCGACGAAAACACGATGGAAGAAATATACGAGGTCAAAGTTTCCTGTTTCTGTCTGACATGTTTTTCCCTCCTCTGTTATTCGTCTGTCCCGTCCAATCAGACAGTCTCCCCGATCTGCTCAGCGAATCACTAAGAAGGGCTTCTTCCTCGTCTGGTCTGGAAACCTCCTTGTTGTAAATAATCTCCGTCACTTTCTCTCTTTTCGTCGTGTAAATTAGAGAACACAGGAAGTACTTCCTGTTCGCCGGTGCGTCGGTTGCAGAGTGGAAGTGATTTATTCTGATGTGTGTTTGTGTCGGGAAAAATGTCAGCGTGGACTGAATGTCCTCCATCCAGGACAGGAAGTCAAACCTTTGTGGGGAGCCAGGTGATCAAACCAGTGGTTCCAGTCTGGAGGGTGTTGGGACGCGACAGCTGGGCGTGAAACACGTCGACTGAACGCGAACCGATCGACGCTGCTTCGCCTCGACGTGCGTGATTTTTACCTTCAACACTATGCTGAGCGTCCACAGCTCGTGTCCTCGTCTTTGCTCTTTTGACCGTCTTGTCCTCAAACCTTAAAGGCTGCTCGGAGGCTGTGGAGCAGCTCGCCGCCCGACGGTGGACTCAAGCAATATTCTTCAAACATCGGCCGCTGTCGTAACTTCGTACGTCTCTGCGATATTCCCAGGAAACACGAACTCGGCCTGTTTGTAGAAACGTGAGAAAGAGCGAAAAGAAAAAAACATGAACTCTAAACGTTCTTTTTGCCTTTTTTTTAACATGCCTGCCTTTACGTCCGTCATGTCGTCCAACCGCGTTCGTGCCACGACCCCATTTCCTCCCGCAGGCGTCTCAAAGATGGCGTCTGATCCCCCGTCAATACTAAGCGGAGGGGTTTTGACCGCGACGTGTCTTCAGAGTGTTTGATTTGATGTTTTTATATTAGACTTGTCCCACATCTGTCCCGAAGCAGGACAGCAGGACGGGGCCAAGACGTCCTTTTATTTATGACAGAAATGCACTAAACATGATTCAGTCCGTCTTAACAGCTTTTCTTAATTGGCATTAAACGGTCATTTTCTTTCCGAAGTGGCAGCTTTTCCTCTGATCTGCTTCGTGTCTGAGCGACGTGGAAATCCAAATCCGCTGATTTAAGGTCACGTGAGCAGAGAAAGCTCAGTAACGTCTGCTCTTGAGTGATTGTAGGCACAAAATAATCTGTCACAAGTTGACCGCTAATGCTAATTGTTAGCAGTGAACAAGCTAGCAGCATGTGTTTTTAGTCTGAGACAAAAGTGAGAATGAAAAGCTGGAAAATGTCTAAAGGACAGAAATATTGTTTTAAATAAACCCACAAAGTCTGTTTAAGTTCATCGGAGTAGAAAAGTTAAATTGAACTGGTTCAGAAATGATTTGTGCATCGGGATAACGCTAACCCGTACTGCAGCTAGCAGTGAACACTTTAGCATGGCAGCAAATTCAAGCTCCAGCTAGCAATCAATTAGCTGAACACAGCTAAGGAGAGAAGCAGTGCTGAGTCATCTGGTCTGTTTCATCTCGCTGTAAAAGACACTTTAAACTGTTTGTAGAAACTGCTGAGTCATCTGTCCTTGAAGCTAAACGCAGCTAGCAGCGAACCAGCTAGCATGGCAGCATTGTTTCAGCTTGCAGGCAAACTTTTAATACTTATTAGTATTTTTAACTGCTCTTACTCTCCTCTGAGAAAATTGTTTCCGGAATAGAAACATCCTGTGAAGCTACAGCCACAGCTAGCAATCAGTTAGCTCAACACAGCTAATCTGCATGGTGACGTTGTGACTGAAACGCGGACGTTAGAGACGTTTTTCTCTGAACTGATTTGTGATCTTCTCGCCTCAAATGTCCAAATCAAATCCAAAGTCTGTTTTTTTAATGTCGTCGCAGCAGAGAAAACTCGCCAGTATCTGCTTTTAATTGTATTCATAGAAACTGCTGAATCATCTGTCACTGAAGCTAACCGCAGCTAGCGCCGAACGCGTTAGCACGGTTATTGTCGACTTGCGAGCGAACTTTACGAAAGAAGCTGCCCGTCTGTCGATAAATCACGTCAGCTTTGAGAGACGGCAGGACGTCGAGGAAACCGCTAACACTTCGCTCAGCGCTCGCCGCCGCCGCCTCATCTGTACATAGACTTCCATCGACAAAGAAAAAAACAATCCGTATGGTCAACATTTGGTTCGTCTGGTGTTACCTCCTGTAGTCGTTCCCCCTGAGCCCCACCCACCAGGGCCGTCCCTACATTATTTATAAACGCACCCTGTGAGGAAGACTCCGCCCCCTCACACCTGCGTTTTTGTACATTTTTCTCACCTCCAGTCCATGTTTTATTCTAATTGTCATGATTTATCATCCAGACACATTATCGTCTTTATTGTCATTGTTCTTCTAATTATTATTATTATTATTATTATTATTATTATTATTGTTATTGACTTTTGTTTGCTGTACAGTACCGTTGTTGAAAAATTTTACTTAATACAGAGTCTTCTACTGTAATGTGTCTCTTTCAATAAAGACAAGAATAATGCTTCTTAATATAACCTCAAGCGCTCGTGGCCTTTTTTTATTTTTACGATGTTTCTTGATGGTTTTGCTTTAAATTTGGTTTGAAGTCTTTTCTTTTTTTACGGTGAAATTTGATCGTTTTGTAGGATCTCTTCTGAATGTTTTGGTGACCCTGAGGTAAGTCAGTCCCAGTACGTACCAAACTGTGTTCAGTTTTTACAGAGAAAGTAGCTTCAATGGAGTTAATGCAGGTTTTTTTATTTTTCATTTATCAGTGTGTGAAGTGTGAGTGTGAGCTGTGTTTGCTGTTGTCTGGTAATTAGATAATACCCAGATAATCCCTCCTAATCCCTGTGTTTAACAGGGTGTGTGTGTGTGTGTGTGTGTGTGTGTGTGTGTGTGTGGAGTCCAGAGGCAGCAGATGGAGCTCAGGACGTTCCTGCACAAATGGACAACAGACATCTGAGGTCAGACTTGAAGGAGCGGCGTCCTCGTTCACGTCATGAAAGCAGGAATTTATTATTTGTCAAACGTCAACTTTGAGGCCTTTTCCTGAACTTTCAAAGACAAAATAAAATCATGGTCCCGTTCCATCAGTGTCACTTTCAGAGGAATGGAAATAAAAGAAATGAGACTTTTTTAAATGGAGTTTGGAATGAGAGAATTATCTGTTGCCTCTGACTCTTTTTTGGGGCCTTTTTTCATCTGTTTTCTGTAGAGATGCAGCAGACGTGTCCACCCAGAGTCGGGCTGCTGATGGACGCTGTGATTCTGCTCTTTTTGTTCTTTTAGATACAGAACTGTGAATGTCCTCTTTGTCACTTTGTCCATCACACAGCAGAGGTAACCACCACAGAAGAAGACACTCACTTTCCTGCAGCGGCAGTGTGGCTCCGTCAGGATTAATCAGCACATGGGGGGGGGGCACAAGCTGCAGCGAAGAGCCGAGGCCGAGGCCGATCCCCCCGGGTCTCATTTATCAGCCGACCACGACGGCCCGCGTTGATTACAATTTGCAAAAAAATTCATTAGAGTCGCACACAGGCCCGTCTCTGGTCACGCTGCACGCTCAAGGCCCAATCTGGATTTTTGTCACTCAAATCTGATTTTTATTGGCCGAAAAAAATCGCTTTAATGTTCAGCTCTGATTCCAGTAAATCTAGTGCTCTCTGATTGAGGACTGTCAGCGGACTGTCCTTTGCCTCCTCGTCCTTCCTGCCAGCGTCCATGCAGAAATTACAGCATTGAAAAAGGAATTATTCAGAATTCAAAATAATCAGAATAACTCAATTCTGTTTGTTCTGTTTAGTCAGATGATGGATTCACAAGAGACACGTTTTTAAGAAAAGACTGAGGTCGAGATGTCTGATCTTCAGTGCCTGGTATGTGCAAACGAGTCCTACGTTTCCCACAATGCAACTGGACAGTTCCTTTCAACAGAGCCTCCCTGCCTGATAACAGCTGTCATTCAGACTCCACACATCCAGTCAGCAACGCTGACTTTCTGTTCGAAATAAAAGAAAACCTGAGATAACCCTGATGACATCACAGTGATGTCATCAGGGTTATTTTGTTTTACATTAAACAGCTTTTTACAGATGGACTGATCATAACCAGTAACCTGATTTTAATCTGTAAAATGCTCCTTTAATCTTCTGTCAAATCTCTCTCTTTTTTTTTTTTTAAGGGAAAATCAGATTTTCTGCTATATTTTAATTAATTAATTTATTTTTTTTTAAAGAAATCATCTTGTTTCTGTCAGATGTGTTAAAATATTTGGGCTCATAATTATTTTCACTGTCCATCGTTTTTCTAATTAAATTAAATAATCGTTTAATTCAAACAAGTTCAGAAAATAGTAGAAAATACTTGTTTAATACTTGTTTAAAAGGCCAAAGCTGCTTCCTTTAAAATTTAACCAAACAGAGAAAAACAGTAAATTTGGTTTTTATTATTAAAAATGTTTCTCATTAATTTTCTGCCAGTCGACTCAAATTAACTGAATATTTTCGTTTTGCTTTGCTAATGATTCTACGCAGTTTCTGGAACAATCTGCTGCTGCGGCAACAGAACGTGTCTGCGTGCGTGCGTCATCACGTCCCCTGCGTCACAGCGTTCCCTCAGCAGACAAGCAAAGGTTAGCTTGAGTGTTTTCGTGTTTGTCGAAACTGAAGCGAAGTTGGTGAACTTTCAAACCTTAAAGCGCCTTAAATGTTGAACTGTGAGGCAGAACGCGCGCCATTCACGTGAGTTTAATCAGAGAAAACCTGAATTTGGTTTGTGACAGAAGAAAATTGGCACACGTCGTCGTTAGCTGACGGGTTAATTGAACTTCCGGTGGTTTGATTTGCGCGGTACATTTCTTAACATTCTAAAATATGAATAATGTTGTTGAAGGATGTATTTGAATTATTGAACGTTTCTGAATTCTGAGGGTTTCGTTAATTCGTGTCTCCTCAGGTAAACCTTCCTCCTTCCTCACACCTGCAGTTTGATGACTGCCAAGCCGACGTCACGACCGGACAGCAGGTAAATTTCCGCTTCTGTTTTTAATTTTCCTTCACGGTGAAATAATTAATATAATGAAATATTTCCACACAAGCGGATAATAATTCTCTCGTTAATGTTGTTCATTAGTTCTGGTTCGAGCTGTGTGCACCTGCGCGCCGGAAGCTCCAGGTAAGAGTTCAGCTTTGGTTTTCATGTGAAGGTGT
This sequence comes from Chaetodon auriga, assembly GCF_051107435.1. Taxonomy (NCBI): domain Eukaryota; kingdom Metazoa; phylum Chordata; class Actinopteri; order Chaetodontiformes; family Chaetodontidae; genus Chaetodon; species Chaetodon auriga. The sequence goes on along the minus strand of NC_135096.1, from coordinate 18,248,447 downwards.
GTGGTGGTTCTGTGGGTCAGCAGGTGCTGCGTTTAGCTTCCAGTCAAATTAGCAAAATAGGCCGTTTATGATTAGAAAAAGCTGTAAAATACAAAATGTAAAAAGCGTATTTTGGAGTTTAAAAACAAATTATTTTAAACAAAATTCATCAATTAAATTAATTAAAATTCCGACCAGAAACCTCAAATCACCGCAGTTAATTTCTAATAATAAAAACCCAGCTGTCAAAATCTGACCCTTTTTTTTCAAAGTAGTTTTGGGCTTAAACTTTATTGACAAACACACGACAGGACAACAACTGTCTGTCAGGACACGTCGGGCGCGCGCCCGGCCTGTCACTCATCAGGCAGCCGCGTGAGCGCGCATTTAGCTGCGACACCTGTCAGGACAACAGACTGAATATCAGTGACCTTTGACCTTCAGGCTGTGATCGTCACCACAGAAAAACAAGACAATAAATATTTAAATAAAGATGCTCTGATTTCATCTCATTTCCGTTTTTTTTTTCCATTTTTCATAAAAGTTAATCCAGATTAATTATTTCTGTCAAATAACTTTAAAGCTTTAAAAATGTGTAGCTCTGCTTTCTGAACATTTCCAACCTCTTTCCTTCTTTTCTCTGATCACATTTAAAGATTTGTGGCCTTGAAATCATCAGGCCTTCAAAACAAAATCAAAGAAATCTGAACTCTTATTTTTTAAATCAGCAGCTGCACAATTATCGACCTGTGCTCAAACTGTCACACTCATATCAGCAAAATTTAAGTGTTTCTATATTTGAATTCAACAAAATGAGAATTTTCTAAAGACAGAAATATTTCAGTGATTAAATGTAAAACTAATAAAGTAAAAGTCTTAAATGATGAATGGAGACAGAGCAGCTGAACATCCGGTCACGTTTCTTTTAATTCACACTTGTATATCTGAAGGGAATGTTAGTTACTTTTTGCACAATTTTCTATAAATAAATTAGCAGCGTCATTTTGTCCAAAAGAAGAAAACTCAGATGAAATGAAGCAGTAACAGTTCGATCCAAAGAGCAAAGAGAGGAAGAGCTTTTGGAGTCTTAGTAGCACAGACACGAGGGTCGTGAAACCCCAAATGTTCGCAAATCAAGAGCAAGAGTTAAAATAACGCGCCGTCCGTCGGCGGGAAACGGACACTGATGTCCTCAGCTTGGTCCCGTGTGTGTATTTACATGTGGGGAGGAGCTGCTCGTGTCACTTTGTCTCTTCATCCTCCTCCTCCTCCTCAGCGGCGCGTCACCGCTCCGCGTCTTCACGCGCAGTTTTTGGTGTCGCTCCAGAAAGATCAGACTTGTTCTGCGGTTCCTCCTGCGGAGAAACGTCCAGCTGAACGAGTCACTGAGTCTCGTGTTGAGGCTTGAAATGTGTGTTTTTAATTTCCTGTAGAGAAGAAGAAAATGATGACATCATCTGACCAAACACACCGGGTTCATTTCAGCGGGCCTCGAAATCCAAACGTCAGGTTCAGTGATTTTAACCGAACTCCGTCTGAGCTCAGTGTCCTCAGGGGGACAGAGTCTCAGGGGGACAGTGTCTCAGGGGGACAGAGTCTCAGGGGGACACTGTCCGACTCACACTGAGACTAAAACATTTGTGACTTTTCAAAAACGTCCATCTTAACAAGCAACTCACAGAATTTGTTTTTCCACTTTGATCCAAATTAAAACGAACATAAATAAAATTAAAGGAATTCTGCAGCTTTTTTTCTTTCTTTTAAAATACATTTTAGACTCGATTTTTTTTTCCACTGGACAAGAAAACTGAAAGAATTATTGTTCTGATAAATCGATGAGAAGCAAACGTCCGGAGGCCTCGTGACTCGTCCTCAGTTTCCCTCTTTGATTCAAGCTTTTCTCTGGAGCTGAAGCTGGAAACGATCATCTTCATCACGTCCGATCGTCGAGTTTCATCCGATGACTGGATTTGTGTCAAAGCGAAGGTGAATAAATGAAACAGGAAGTGAGAAGCAGACGAAGTGACAGAGTGACGCGGCGGAGGTTTGAAGCAGGAAGTTCACCTTCAGCTCGATGTTTGTGGGAATGAAAGAAACCGAGAGAAGAACTGAGCTGTGAGACAGAACGGAACATCAACACGGACCTCAGCCTCTCAGTCTGGACCCTGTTCTTCTTCTACGGTCTGGCCTGCTCCATCTGCTGGTGCTGACTCCTTATTGCGAAGCGGCTCACGTGCACCGGGATGGGAACGACTATTTTGGGGTTCCGGGACGGCTCCCCGGACTTGTTGTTGACGTTTCCGGCTTTGACCCGTTTCCACTTGGCGCGTCGGTTCTGGAACCAGATCTTCACCTGCACCTCGCTCAGCTTCAGCGCATGCGCGATCTGGGAGCGCTCGGTTAACGACAGGTACTTCTTGCAGTGGAACTCCTTCTCCAGCTCCAGCAGCTGCTCGCTGGTGAACGCAGTCCGCCGCCGCCGGTTCTTTCCGCCGCCGCTCCCCCCGCCGCCGCCCGCCCCGGAGCCGCCGGAGCCGGAGCCGTGCATGTGCGGCCCGTCGTCCAGACCTCCTCCGCCGCCGTCCCCGTCCTCCTTGTGACACATGGAGGTGAGGTTGTCGTCGGAGCTGTAGTCCAGGTCACTGTCCATGGAGAAGCTCTCGTCTTTCCGTCCGCACTCGTCCTCCTTGGAGTCTTCTTTACTGTGTGCTCTGACTGAGGAAGAGGAGAGGCACGTTAACATCATCATCATCACAAAAACTTCAATAGAGCAGAAAACAGAAAGCACAGAAAATTCACGCGTTCCTAAAATCTGTTGAATGTTTTTAAACGAATGATTTTCAACATTTTGATGCTTTTTTTTCTATAAAGAATCCAAAAGATTTGAGGCTGCGTCAGAAATGAGCTTCATCGTCTCCGAGTGTCTGTCAGGAATATCCGCTGTGTCTGATTCTGTAAAAATTAAAGAGAGCTGACTGAAACTGTCCTAAACGTCTCATTAAAATCAGATTTCTGACTCAAAGGCGGAGAGAAAACATCCTGTGAAACACTGAAACTGCAGTTAATTATCATTTAAATGTTGACGTTAAATATCTGCTGATTGAAAAATGTTTCATTTTGGCAAAGCTGACTGACGTCTGCAGCGTGAACTCAGGGGGTGAGGAGGGTGGTGGTTGGGGGCGGGGGTCGCCGTCCTGTCCCGTGTCAATATCCATCATCAGATCAGTGTTGGGATCAGACCGCGGAAAGCACGCGCTCTGCGGGGAGTTTCATTTTTCACGCGTAATTACGCACGAAGCGTCTCCGTTTGCGCTGCTCAGACTGTGTTTGTCCGCGTGTGAAACGGAGCTGCTGCGGACTGAAAAACGTCAGATTCAATCACAAAAAGACAGAATGAAGAGGAAACAAGCGTGTCTGTTTTCCATCAGGAGCCAATAAAACCTCAACAGCGGCATCGTGTCATCCGGTGATTTACTGCGCGCAGGTCACCAAACTGTCAGCAGTCTGTTTCACCAATAAACCAAACATATTAAATTCATCCAGATTCTTCATTCTTCAAGAATCTGAGACAACGAGCAACGTTTTCATGACTTGATCTGATGAAACGTTGATTTACAGAACACTGGATCGATTCGCTGAGGCCTAAAAAAAAAAAAAAAAGGTTTCAAGAGTGATTGATGAGCATCGCTTATTAAATCTAAATCTGTGCTCGAGTTCAGACTCCTGACAGCTCGAACACACCAACAATCAGCAGCTGATTTTAATGTGGAGCAGCAGCAGTGTTTTCATCTCTGCGTGCAAAAGTGGAGAAATTAAAACTTATTTTGGAATAATTTGAACATTTTTGTGACGCGAATAAAATGATAAAATCTGCAAAGTATTTAGATTTCAAATCCAAATTTCCTTTAATAATCAAACAGAAGCTGCCGATAAGATTCAGGTTTTTCTGTAGATTTCAGATTTTTACATTCAGATTTTAACTCCGTTTCTTCTTTATTTTGTTTCTTCCAATTAAACTTATTGTTTTCACGCTTCGGCCAAAATGTGAAATAATTTTTTAAAAAAGTGCTGAAGTGTAGAAATTTTCCTCAGATGTAAAAGAAGCAGCAGCGGAAACAAACATCAAATCTTTGGTAAATTTTCTGACCGTGAAGTGGCTCCGAGGATCCGAGCCGCTCTGACCGCGGACTCTGAGCCCTGTTCGGGTGAAACAGGGCGCCTAACCCGCCTACCTGTGGATGTCTGCCCCGGCGTGTCCGTGTCGTGGAAAGCCTGCAGCGCCGCGGACTCTTTCCCCTGCAGGAAGCTCTTTCCGTCCTCCGCGTCCAGCCGCAGCTCCTGAGTTTTGTCGAAGACCGCGTGCAGCGCCTGCGAGCCGAACTTCCTGGCCGCCTCCTGGTGCTGCTGGGACGGGGAGAAGCCGCCGGGCAGCGACGCCATGAGCGTGGAGGTGAGCGCCATGCCCTGCGTCAGGCCCTGCGCCAGGCTGGAGCAGAAGCCGCTCTGCAGGCTGGGGATCTGCGGGTGCGGATGGTGGCCGGCGGGGAGAGCCTGCTGCAGGGCCGGGGGCGGCGGGGGCGGCGGCTGGAGCACCACCGACCGGTACGGCATGAACATCGGGTAGCCAGTGTAGACGAAGTGTCCCGGGCTTGGCTGCGGGGGGCCCCCGATCAGAGAGTCAATGCTGAAGGCGGTGGTGCTTCCGAGTGGCCGCTGCATCACCATGAAGGACGGACTGAACGCTGCGCTCATATGAACGACCGCTGCAGCTCGGAGGAGCCCGGAGAAGAAGCGCTGTGGGCGGCCGCGGAGGGACGGCAGACCCCCGGTGGAGCCGCGGCTGTCACCTCTCTGAGAGAACCGGAGTTTAGAGGAGAGATAATCCGATTAAACAAAACCATTCCATCCGTGCTGCAGAGGAAAGAAAGTCACGAAGAAGAGAGAAACTCAGCACGTCTTCTTCGTGCTTTTAGTTTTCCCACCAAAAACTGACCCATAAACGCCACAGAGCTCCGCTTCGCGTCGTTCCGCGCCGCCGCTGACGCACCGTGCGCGCTTTGGAGAGCGGAGCGTCCCGCGAAGCTCCACGTCAAGTCGACCGGACAGCGATGTCACAGCGCCGGATCCCCGTCCTTCCCTCACCCGCTGAGGCAGAGTGTGTGTGTGTCAGGTGTGTGTGTTTCCTGCCGCTCCGCGCGCGTCCAGAGATGTTTTGGATTTAAATTGCGCTCCCCTCTGTTTAATTGCGCTGCCTGCTCTCCGCGAGCTCCGCCCCCTCGCCGCGCTCTGGCCTCTGATTGGCCGGCTGGCATGATGTGACAGCTCGCCTTTGGTCTCCTGGATGAATGCCAATTACACAAATTAGGACCACGGGCCATTTAAGAACGTGGAAACACATCATCGTAAATAATAAGCTGAATATATTCAGTAAATAATCGCCCTGTGAACCCTTCAGCTCCCGTGTGTGTGTGTGTGTGTGTGTGTGTGTGTGTGTGTGTGTGTGTGTTCCAACACGACCAAACAAAGACAAACTTGTGTGTGAAATGAGAGATTCTTCAAACTTTTTATCTCAAAGTGATTCAGTAGATTTTTATTCTGGAAAAAATCCCCAAACAAGACAAACAACTCTTCATCATCTTCATCTTCATGTTCATCATCATCATCATCATCGTCACTGCGGCTCACACTCTGTTGTGTTCCTTTTTATTCACGTCATTCTAATTCAGTCGCTGCCTCACACACTTCAGACCTTCAGATCTGCGTCGTGTCTTCATCACATCGAAGCTGCTGCAATCTTCCTCGTCTGTCTCTCATGTCTCAGTGCGGCCTGGCGGTGATGTCACAGAGGACACCTGTCTGTCCACCTCACTGCAGAGAGGAGGAAGTTAAAGGAGCTCTGGAGGAAAACGTGTTGGATGGGAAACACCGAGTTTCACAGATTTCCTTAAACTCAACTATTAAAGCAGCAGCTGATGTCACTTCCTGTCCGGCAGCTTCATCAGGTCAGAGCAGGACTGTGGTTCAGAGACAGCTGGTCCTCATGTCCATTAAAAGTGACCTGACATCAGCGTTTTAAGGAGAGGAGCTCCTGTTTGAGCTCCTCTTCTCTTCACATCCACCAAACCTCACTGAAGTTCTTCATCTTTTTCAGACTCAGACGTCCGCAGTGACTTTCGATGAAGCTGCAGAAAACGTTCAAAGCGAATCATCAACACGGGACTTCAGATGGTCGTTGTTTTGCAGCCGGACCCTCGGACCTCCTCCTCCTCCTCCTCCTCCTCCTCCTCAGCTCCTGTTTCTGTGACTCCTGATGAGGTTTGAAGTCGTCGGCCTTTGTGGGCGATTATCCTGCGATCCATCTCCTGCAGAGCGGCGCCGCAGAGCTTTAAATCACAATATTTGCTCCTGCGCCGGCATCAAACTCCATTTTAATGAATCCTGTAATGGCTTCCTCATCAATTAATACAAACCTCGTCGATGCCACCGGCGCTGCTGCCGCGTCCTGACACATCATCGTATGTAGCCAGAGAGGACGCCGGTGACCTCTGACCCCGAGCGGATCTCCCAGCGGACCCCCCCACCGCCCGCCGCCCCTCCTGGGCTGAGTCAAGGGCACGCATGGATACCCCCTCCTCCTCCTCCTCCTCCTCCTCAGGGTCACTGGGACACGATCTCATTAAAGGCGGCCTGATCTGCAACTGCAATGCAGACATTAAATAGCAGTATTTTTCAATTAGGGCTGACAAATTCAATCAAAATTCCATAGATTAGGATGAAATGAGGCATGGGTCATTTACAAGGGAATTTAATTGCACGGCCATTAGACAAATAGTACAGCAGTCTCTGTCTCATTATCAATCATGCGGGGGCATCAATAGTAAAAGGTTGTAAGGCAGGGGAGGGGGCAGGGGGGCGCACAAGTGTAAGTGTCCGTGCACGGGGAGCGTGCACGTCACCGCGCTGCCACCACCGCAGAGCAGCTAATAAATATCCTCTTTTGTACTTATAAATTATCCAGTTTAATTAACAACATGGATTATGATTGGACTATGATTTAATTAAACCTTTCCTGCATGCAAGCCGAGCGCTGCGCTCATCCATTATGGGCCGGGGAGAGGGGAGGGGGGTGGGCTGAGGGGGTGAAGGTGTGGTGGTGGCGGCGGCGGCGGGGGGGCGGTCGGAGTGTAACACTGCACTAAATGAAGCTTCCTCTAATAGGAGCTGCTTACCTGGTGGGATCATCAGTCTGCAACAAGCAGCGATAATAGGCCTCCGAATGGCCGAGGAGCGTTTACGGAATAAAGCAGGACGCAGTTTGATGGAAAAACAGAAAAAAAGGCCCCCCCCACATTTAAATCTGAAGCTAAATGGCACAATCTCTGAGAGTTTGCTGATATTACTGTGGCGTGTTGGAGAGTGGAGGGGATGTGGCGGAGAAAGCAATTATGAAGCGCTGGAAACAGATGCCTGGACGGATGGAGGGTGGAGGGTGGAGGGTGGAGGGGACGTCGCCCCGAGCGCCACGATTCAGTCAGAGCGGAGCAGCGTGGCGGGATCAACCTTTTCATCAGCCTCTAAATGCCAGGCCGCGTTTCCTCACACGCACGGCGCTGTCAGAGGCTTCACGGCGACTTCAAGACACGAGAACGTTCGAGAAGCAAAGTGAGCGAAGAGCCCCAGAAAGGCCACCTGAGGAGGGCGGGGCCTCTACCACCTGAGGAGGGCGGGGCCGTCCACCACCAGAGGAGGGCGGGGCCTCTACCGCCTGAGGAGGGTGGGGCCTCTAACACCTGAGGAGGGCGGGGGCCTTCTACCACCTGAGGAGGGCGGGGGCCTTCTACCACCTGAGGAGGGCGGGGCCGTCCACCACCTGAGGAGGGCAGGGCCGTCCACCACCTGAGGGCGGGACCTCTAACACCTGAGGAGGGCGGGGGCCTTCTACCACCTGAGGAGGGCAGGGCCGTCCACCACCTGAGGAGGGCAGGGCCGTCCACCACCTGAGGGCGGGGCCTCTAACACCTGAGGAGGGCGGGGGCCTTCTACCACCTGAGGAGGGCGGGGGCCGTCCACCACCTGAGGAGGGCGGGGGCCTTCTACCACCTGAGGAGGGCGGGGGCCGTCTACCATCTGCAACCTGAAAACCAGAACGTTTCAGGACCAAACACCTGAAGAGGACATCCAGCACTCTGATTGGTCCTTCAGCTGCTGGTGTTTTCTTAGCATGAATCAGTCAAACCTGAATTTAGTTGTTTTCGTTTTCTGAAGACGACGTGGACACGTGTGGACGGATTGTCTTCACTGCTGATGGACCAGGGTTTCAGAGGTGAATGTTTTTTTTTCAGGTCTTTGGTGCAGAGACCCTCCAGGAGGTCCAGACTCAGCCTTCAGTGAGTCACATCTCAGCTGTTTGTGCTCCCAGACGAACGTTTGTTAACGTTTATTATTCAGAAGTCTTCGTGGACTTTTGGAGACGATGCTGAAATGCAGCTGCTGCGAACACGAGACTGAGCTTTTGTCCCAAAGCTCAGATCGATGAACATTCAGAGCACCGATTGGATTTTTGATTATCAGAGCTGAAAGGGACTCGATTGATTGGCCGTTGAGGGCCCCTGCCCTGACCGTGGCTGAACCAATGAGGAGGCCTGATGGGGATTGAGTTTCTTAAGTATCTTCTGGCAGCGAGCGTCCTCGTATTGACCGCTTCACTGCAGAAAACCTGCGTCCAAACAAGTCATTTAATCTTTGCATTGAGCCCCAAAATCCGATTTTTCTGAACTGGAGTGGGAAAATCCACCGATGGGTCATAAACTGTCACTTTTCTTTGCTGCTTTCAAAGAAATATGAAATGTATTCAGAGAATGACCCAAAACAGGTTCCAGATAAAGGCTGAAAGGTTGTTTCTGTGTCATTTCCTTTATTCTTCAGCTGTAAAATCATGTGAACGTGGTCTCAGCTGTCGAGGGATTGTCTGGATTTCAAGGACATTAAATATCTCTCACCTTTTCTTGGTGCATGTATGAACTGATGATTGAGGACTGAGGTTGAGGCAGCGGTTTTTGCAGTGTAACCTGGTCCCTGGTCCCTGGTCCCTGGTGGCTCTTTAACAGTCCGGTTCATCAGTTCTCAGGTGGATCAATGAAAGCAGCAGCAGAGCTGATCGTCCTGTGTTCATGTGCAGCTTTAACCGAACGCTGAGCCCCAAACCTTTCTTTTCTTTCATTGCCGTAAATTGGATGTTAAATCATACATCGTTGTGTTTGCGTTGATGTGACGTCACTGTCGGTGATCCTGACGTCCGTGTTAGAAAGCATGACGTCCTCACAGCGTCTCAATCACCGCTGCTCTACCGGTCTGTCTTCAGGACTCACCATCACCCCTTCATGACAAGCCGGGACATGAAAAGACAGCACTCTGCTGCATAGAGAATCCCCTTCAAAATAAAAGCATGGGATTTTTATGTAAACTTTTCTTGAGACCCACTTTTGGGTCACAGCCCACCACTTGAGAAGCACCAATCTGCCTGCACATTCACACTGGACCTGACGCTGGGTGAGGACGCTGTCAGGACACTGGGTGAGGACGCTGGGTGAGGACGCTGTCAGGACACTGGGTGAGGACGCTGGGTGAGGACGCTGGGTGAGGATGCTGTCAGGACACTGGGTGAGGACGCTGGGTGAGGACGCTGGGTGAGGACGCTGTCAGGACACTGGGTGAGGACGCTGGGTGAGGACGCTGTCAGGACACTGGGTGAGGACGCTGGGTGAGGACGCTGGGTGAGGACGCTGTCAGGACACTGGGTGAGGACGCTCTGTCTTGATGCACCTTTTCTCTTTAGTTTTATGATTGGACATTTCAGCACATCCTGTCGTCTAAACCTGAAACGTAAACCGTCGTTTCACAGAATTACAGACTCGTTAACGTCACTTCAGCCCCGACAAACCTGTAAATCTGACAGGACGGAGTCCAGACAACAGGAGGACAGTCGCTCATTTCAAATCATTTTCTCTTTTCCTCTCCTCAGGCAGTGAATTACAGCCCCCACAGGACAAAAACAGAGGGAACCCTCAAATTAAAAGGCTGTGAATGTAGTCAGATTAGTTCACAGCACCCCCTGTAGGACAATGGCAGCACTGCAGAGGACTCAGATGATAACGTCCCGTCGTCTCTTCAGAGGAGAGTCTGCCGCTGTGAGCTGGAGCTTAAACATCAGGTGACGCCCGGGCGTGAAAGGAGTTTTCCTTCGCGCTTCTTGATCCTCACAGAAAATGTTCGTTTCCGCTGACGTCTGCTTTTTTCAAACCAGTGAAACGCTTTGATTTGGATCTTTGGATGCAAACAAACAAACAGAGAGGAACTCTCTCTGAAAGCTCTTTTCCGATGTTTGACCTCAGGCAGAAGCACAAATTCATCCGTCCCAGCTCATGATGCATGTCCAGCGTTTGTGTTGGAAGCATGCTTTCAGGGGAAGATGAAGGGGACGTGGCAGCTGGTGGTGGGACGCTCGGCCTCTAAAAACAGGCTGTCTGTGCAGGAAAGTCGTGCGAGCGCTCAGACATCCATCAACCTGCATCAACTTTCCTCCGAGCAGCTCAGAGCAGGTGTGCCTGCAGCCTCTAATGACTGCTGTTAGCCACAGAAAGCAGCTTCCCCCCTCTTTAGCTCGACCTTTGACCCCATAAAAACACACAGATAAGTATATGCCGCCCGCCGTGTCAAACCCAGGGGATTAGAGACGTCCACGGACCGAGACAGACACGAGTTCAGCGGTCCAGACGGTCAGGGGAGAGAAACCCTCCAAAAAAAGACGAGCTAATTAGATCTGCTGAAATGTTCACCTCCTCTGTCGCTTCCACGCGGCTCAGAGAGACTTATTTAATTATTACACCCTTAATTACTGCTGGTACAATCACCGAAATAGGATGCGAGGAGACGGCGGCTAAAATTGGGTTAGCGCCGCCTCGTTCTGCCGGTTTCCTCCGAGTTAATGGTGTCGGCGACATGAAGGCACCGCGTGAATCTGCTCATGTCCTCACATGAATGAGCGCCTTGTCTCTGAAAACACCAGCCGGTCAGGTTTTCTCACAAGAAAGGTCTGTTTGCCGTCGCTCCTCTGGGTTTCATTAACTTTATTAACGGTTTTCCTGCTTGTTTGGAGATGGAACAGGTCTGCTGTTGTTTGAAGGGTGAGAGCCTGTCAGACCGCGCTCAGGGTTTCATGTGTTTCTGTAGGGATGTCATGACTGTGTCAGAGTTCATCATGCTGGACTGGACCTGATCTTCAGGTAAACGACTGAAGGCTGGACCCTCGTTTCGGTAAAGGTTTGGGGTTGAGTTGGACCTGAATGGCAGAGCTGCCGGCTGCAGTCGCTCTGCAGCGTCGGCCTGAAAGAGCTGTGACAGATCGCTGGCTGAACATCAGGCAGCGTTTAGTTCTGCTTCATTGTGTCAGGTAAGAGGCTGTAATGAGGCCGAGCCGCCGAGACTGACTGACGTGGTTTAAGGCTTAAAGGGACAGTCCCGCCGTCCGTCCGCTGTCTCAGGTTTGAGCTGGGACACTTCAGACCACATGGTGGGAATTTTAGTCAATATAAATGATAAGAATCATTTAATTTGGATCATTTCTGGGCCAAAAAGTGCTGTTTGTACTTCTCTGTTTGAAGGCTAACAGGTGTGCTTGTGCCTTCAGTCTTTATGCTAAGCTAGGCTAATCACACCCTGACAGCAGTTTGTCTGGAGATGTTCTGGTTGTATGTTAAGCAGCGCTGAAGTGACGTCCGCCTCCTGCTGGAGTTTACCGAGTGTGGTGTTTCTGGACGCGTCGTCGGCAGCGAGGCGATGCGATTGGACGGACAGAAGACAGAAGACGAACCCAGACTGGAGTGTCTGAACTGGCTGTGACTGGAGCTCAGTGGTAATGAGGCCGCTGTGGTTTGGATTCACGGAGAAAACGTTTCAGAGACAGACAGAGAGAAGTCAACAGCCGCGTTAACCCCTGGACATTCAGACGTTTGATGAAGCGGCGAGCGCCGCTCTCTCCTCGCCGCGGATCCAACATCATTAGCCGGGAGAGAGACAGTATGCTTCGGCCCGCGCCGCCGGTAATGAGCCCTCTCCGATCATCCCTCATGCCGTAATTAGCGGCGGGCCCGGCGCTCGGGCCCCCTGCTCGCCGCTAATGGAGTGAACAAGGCAGAAAACGAGCACTATTAAGGCTGGACATGAATTCCAGCTCGCCGTGTGAAACCCTCCAAACGTAATCGTCTTCATCATTCAGCGCTTTGACTCCGGCCTCCTCCGGATCGCTGCGTCGCCTCTGGTCTCCAGTCAAAGCAGGATGAATCCGCTTCCTGTCTGCAGGTGTGAGGCCCCCCCCCTCAGATGTGGCTGTTCTGCCATCTTTGTTGTAGTTTGAACATGTGGTTGATGGTTGTGGAAGCTCCGGATTCCAGCTTGAATTATTACACTGAAGAGATGACTCGCTTAAAGGAAATGATTTCCCAGCATGCATTGTCTTCAGAGGGAACCAATGGGATTGAAGCCACAAACAGGAAGTCAGACAACATGTTGCTGGTTTGGATCTTCTGTGGTAGAAGAGCAGTCATCACATAAACGTTTGATCCAGATCAACAGAGGTCAGAGGTCAAAGCCACCGTGACAGAGGAATGCTGGGAAAGGCAATCAGAGGAGCAGTTTGTGTGTCACCTGCATGTGATGAGTGACAGGGGGGCGGGGACATGTAACGGCAAGGTCAGGCGATTGGTGGCATGATCGGAGTGGGGGCGGGTGGGGTCAAGGTTGGAGCTGATGATGCTGACAGGATTCATGGCTCAGCGTCACGGCCCAGCGAGGCGAAAACACACAGAGTACTGACTCCCACGTACTTGTACTGTACTTTCTACTCAGACTCAGTACATCTGAGGTAAATCTTGTCCCATGATGAGTCCCCACAGTGTGAGAAATCCACGTCCACACACTCCGTTAGCGTTTGGGGAGCAGAGGACGATCAAACCAAGCCGTTAACGTTGAGCTAATAAGTCAGATTCAGATGATTGAGATCACCTGATGATCACTGGAGAATTACTCTGATGACTCCATCAGCTTATGAGTGATGAATCGGACATTTAGCAAACAGTGAGTCTGGACCATCAGTCTGATGTAATGTGTTTGTATTGAGTGCTTTATAAAGTGCAAAGATGTTGGATTTAGTCCTTTTTTCTGACTGATCGGTGGAGAAGACGCCTCCTGAAAGGCCTCCTCAGGTCCTGCTGAAAACAGGTGAAGGTGCTATTAAAAGGCAGCTGTTGCCCCCCTCAATTACAGCCCGCCGAGTGGCGTCCTGGTGGGCGAAGGTCACGGCTCCAGCTGGGGGCTAATCACAGAGTTTTTAGGTTGTTTATGGCTTTCTCAGAAGCAGGAGCCCAGGTCATGACTCACAGAGCTTCCTCCAGCAGACGCCTGGTTCATCTGATCTACGCTGTGCTGCGTGCACCCCCAAAGCATTATGGGATGTGTAGTTAAGTGTGATCATCTCCAACCTGGACATCAGAGCAGCAGCACCTCTGACCTGAGGTCTGGAGGCGTCTCTTCATTGGGACACTGACAGAGATCTGAAGGACTTCCTGTCAGAGCGTCTTCGGGCTGTTTACGACGCAGCGGGAGGAACCGTCCCTGAGGCGAAGGCCGCTGCGCGTCATGGCGACTGCACAGCCAATCAATCCATCCGCCTCTGCTTATATTTACAGTAAAGCAGGAGAAACCCGACAGCAGCACACAATGGAGGATATTTACAGCAGGTTTCCTCTTTATAGCTGCATGTTTGCGAGCTGTGAATATTTAACAGGTCGCTGCCTTCAGAGCGTGGTGTTGTGTTCAATGTGACAGTAAAAGAGTGGGAGATTCCTCCGAGGAGCCTGTCAGACGGAGCTGAGGGCGGCGGCGTGAACCCCAGAGGCTGATCATCGTCCTGGAAGTGTCAGAGAAGCGCAGGGTGAATGTATAATCCACATATTCATGCAGATTGTGGTGAAAACGCTCCGTTTGGGCCTTGAAGCACATCTGTACGGAGCTGAGAATCCACGTTTCCCCGCAGGGATCAATGACGCTTCACCTGAATGTGACACAGATTCATTCATTCACACGTTCATACATATATGGATGCGTGTGACAGTGGAAAACTGTGGCGCTGTGGACTAATGACCCCGGTGTGTGTGTGGATCTGGTCAGGCCCTGTGGGACCAAACTGGAGCCACAAAGCCAGCGTCTTCCTGCTGGGGGGCTTCTTTCTTGGCTGAGGAAGGCGGTGGCCCGGACACTTGGTGAATAATTGGATTAAGGACGAGGGGCAGAAAAGGTAATGGAGTTTATTCCGCTGTGTGAACCCACCTGGACAGAGACAGACAGAGACAGACAGACAGAGACAGACAGAGACACTGCAGACGTTCACCTCCAAGATGAATCTGACTCCTCCAAAGATCAATGAGAGGAGGTGGAGACAGATCATGTGACCCGTGTGTTGGGGGATGCAGTCCTTGGGGACTTCCTTTGGGAAGTGGGTCAACCGCTTGGCAGCATCGGGTGTGAACTCACACACACACACACACACACACACACACACACGCACGCATTGTCCCCTCTGGCTGTGATTGGCTGCTTGGAACAGACAGTTAACGTTGCTGCTTCTCATGTGAAGGTGAAACGATGCGGTTTAGTTTAAAAGGATCATCAGGAATAAACAAATCTCTCGTTCTGTCGGTTGGTCTGTTGCATAACACCTCCATCACGTGTGCAGAGCGCCCCCTGGTGGCTGCTTTCGTCAGTCAAAGTCCTGATTCCACACAAATAATCAGATTTAGTGTCAAACTGACTTAATTTAAGTTTCATTCAAAGTGTTTATCCAAGCTTTGCTTTTCCTTGTACACATTATTAATTTTTTGCAAAATATTTTTTAGAAGTGTGTTTATTTAGAATAATTGGATTTTTGAGATGTATAGCTGCGTTTATATTTTTGATAATTTTGTAGTACGTTTTTTAAAAAAAAAAAAAAAGATTTCTGAAGTGTATAAGCATGTATATATAGATATATATATCATTATTATTATTGAAGCAGGAACATGTGACGATGCCTTTAAATGATGCAGCTCACTGCTGGACAGATACTTTGATGTCACAGTTCACTGTATTTGATATCCTGATCAAAGGTTTTTCAGTCTTCTCTGGATTAGAATTTTCTTCATTTACTTCTCTTTTTTTAAATTGAATGTACTTTGAGTGTTTGTTTTTACAGTTCAGGTGATGTGAAGGAGAAAGTAGAAGAGTTCTTGTAGTTCACACATTCAGATGAAGTGAAATAAAAAGTAGACATGGGGGAAAATACCTCAGGCTCCTTCAGTCGCCCTCTCTGCTGCCTCACCTTCTTCCTCCGTCTCCTGCAGGCTGTTGAGGAACAACCTGAAGACATTGAGAGGAAAACATCGCTCTTATAGCTCTGTGATGTCAGTGCAGTCTGCTGTGCAGCATGATGCCACTTTTCTGTGTCATGGTTCATAAACAGTCTCCAGGTTCACCCTCTGAAGCCAGTGGACAGTGTAAGGCTGCTGTGTGCTGCCATCTTGTGGTGTCACTGAATATTACATCTGCAGTGCTCCACCTCTGAGTTTATCCGCTCTGGGCTGGAAATGACTGAAACGTTCGTGACGTTCGTGACAGTTAAAAGATCTTCAGCAGAGGTGGAACCACGCTGTGGATTTGAACTGTGTGTCTGTGTGTTCACAGTGTTGGAGCTGCAGCCTGGAGTCAGACTGGAACCAGCCCATCCTGCTGGTCTGCCCCCTGCAGGCCGGCTGGAGGTCCTGCAGTGAGTGACCTGGTCCAGAATAAACCTCTGTGATACCAAACAGAGCAGAGCAGCACAGTCAGTTTTTTCACCTGAAATTTACTCTTGACATCAGGTTTGACTTCTGGGAACGACGAAGCTCTTCTGGAAACATCAGCTCTGATTGAACCCACTCCTTTATGAAGGTATGGGTCACCTTTGTTCTTAGGCGTGAACGTCCACATTTGAAGTCGTCTGCAGCTGTTTGAAAGTTTCTCACTGGAAACAGGAAGCTTGAATCAGCAGATGCGTGTTTGTTCTCGTCGCCTCTGAGCCCTCAGACCTCTGGAAGTCCAGTCGATCGCGTCCTCATATTCGTCTGTGGAGGAGTTGTTTAACATGCACTGACTGCAAAATAAAAAGGATTTAAAGTGCATCAATTTCAAATAAAGTCGATAGAGTTTTTAGAAGGACGAATGTTTATTTTATCTGGTGTCGTTTGCCTCTTTTATTTTTTTAAACCCTGCAGCGTCTGAATCACATGATGGAGCTTTTCTGAAGTTCAAATGAATGTCACTGATTAACTTATTAGTTCTGCAACACAGGGACTTTTTGCAAGTGACAATTCTCTAATTTGGACACTCAGCTGGGGAATGGAACAGAATTAGTGTTTGTCATGTTTTTGGGGTGATGTGAGAATAAATAATTGAAGAGAGGCTGAGTATTGTCTTTCTTTAGGCTACTTAAGCTTAAAGAAATCAGAAATCAGAAAAAGCTTTACTGCCAAGTACGATTTTACACAGAGCAGGAGTTTGTTTTGGTGAAGTCGGTGCAAAGTGACTGTAATGTTAAAAAAAACAGGGAATATGCAGATTGACATTAAACTGGAATAATGGCATTAGTACTAATGAAAGAGCAGAATTAAATCTACAAACCCATCAGAACACATCAATCAACTCTGAAGCTCAACTCCCAGATGAAAGTCCCAGCGTCCCAGCGTCCCAGCGTCCCAGTGTCCCAGCCAAGCTGCTCTGCACCGTTGTTGATGCTGACTGCTCTGAGGTCTTATGAAGTGTGTGGTTTTTGAAGTTCGGTGTCCAAAGGAGGAAGTGAAACTGTCCAGGAGACATCCCACTTCTGTCTGCTCCTGTAGCTCAGGCTGAAGAGTCCAAAGCGCTCAGAGACCAGGTCCAAGTGTGAAGAGGACCCGGTGGCGTGGTGGGAAGACCTGCAGCTGAGGAGCGGCAGATGATGAAGAGTCTGGTTTGAATCCTACCACCGGCTAAAATTTAATGAAAAACACTGATAACAACAAGCATAATAATAAATCAATAATAAACAGAACTATTAGAAAACCGGAGGGTCACATTATCTGAGACTGTCACAAAATGGTGGAGAACATTTGTTCTGAGAAGAAGCAGCAGTTTGCTAATGTTTGCCTGGCTGGAGACGGTGAAACCACCCTAAAAACGGCTGATCTCATCAGATCTCAGAGGCTCCGGACGGCTGGGCCTGGTTAGCGCTTGAATGGGATTCTCCATTGGAAGACCAGGCGGGGGAAGCTAAAGGACAGTGTTTCTACATGTTCATGAGACAGGTGATGGACATTTAGGTTTGCTGCTGCTCTCCATGCAAATCAGACAGTAAATTTCTCCTTCTCAGAGAAGAGAGGCGGCTGTGGCTCAGGAGGTAGAGAGGTCCTCCGTCAATCAGGAAGTCGGTGGTTCGATTCCTGGTCTCCACGGTCCACGTGCTGAAGTGTCCTTGTGCAAGATACTGAACCCCAAATCTGTCCCTGACGGCGAGTGAGGTCACGTGCGCGTGGCTTTAAATAAAAGCCTCTGTGAAACGACTGATTGCACTAACAAAGAAGATGAGAAAACATGGAAGATTCACAAGAAGTTAATAGAACGTGTCTTCTTTTCTTTTTTTTACGTTCGTCCCCCTGGAATATGCAAATGGAGGCTGGTGTTTCGTTTGTTATGACGTCAGAGTTATATTACAGTAAAAACAAACAAACCAAAAAACGCCGGGGGGCGTGGCGACCGTCGACGGTGGACGTTCGACGCAAACGGTACAGTTTGAGCGGAAAATGGCGCGTGTCCTGGCGGCTCTGCCAGAACCTGTTTTAAAACGAACTGTGGAGAAAAACAACAGAAAGAAAACAACAGAAAGACGTGGAAAAGACGTCCTGAGTCATGAGGTCAGTCACACACATACACACACACACACACACACAAACAAAGCGCGTCTGTTGCTTGCTAACTTAAATAGCATCTATGCTAACGTCCGTGCAGCGCAGCAGCTAATTAGCGAACTTATACGAAGTGTTCGCGGCGAATAAACAAACGACACGTCGATTAAAGTTATAGTTTATTGAGAGAAGGAAAAATGGCTTTTCTACTGTTTTCGTTTAGTTTTCCAACCACTGCTGTCAGCGGAAATCAACGCCACCTGTGAACCAGCCAACAGGTCGCGAGCGTCAGGCAGCTTCCGTTAAGCGCGGCGCTCACAGGAAGTTCGAAATGAGACTTTAAGAAAGTCGTTAAAGGTGAAAGCTGCGTGCAGTTTACTGGTTGTTGTGTGTGTTGCCCCTGTTGCCTCTCCGTGTGTTTGTAAACTGCGCGCGCGGTCAGCACAATGCTGTCACTTCCGGAAATGTGGTGGTCATTGAATATGAATCACTGAGTGATTGAAACATGTTCAGTATTGCTGTTTTTTTACATGAACTCATGTCTGGTGTGTAGTGTCACTCGTGAGGTGTTTGGCAGGTGTGATGATCCCAATGATTTTGGACCGTAGTGTCCTACTGAGTGATTTTGGACATGTTGATTTGTCTCCATGTTGTGTACAGACTGTTTACAGGTGAATGCTCAGGTGTCAGGTGCACAGGTGTTTCTGCTGGATTTGGTGGTGATGAATGAACAGAGAACGGACTGGATTATTGTTTGGTTAATGTCCCCGTTGGTTTAATAGTAGGGTAGGGCGATATGACTGTTTCCACTCCATGACGGGCGAAATGTGTCCACCAGTAGAGACGCATCAGGTCTGTTTCCATGGCAGAAGGATCATTATGGATGAGTTGATGTCATCGTCCTGCATGCTCTACCTGGGCGCCGTTGAGGAGTGTTGTGTATGTGTGAAAGGACAGTCGAAGACGTTCAGCAGACATGATTCTGTTGACATTGTCCAGAGCTCATATGAGAAAAGGACCTTTACGATATGTTGGGTCCAGGCGGCACAGCGGAGCCTCCACCTCTGCTCTCATTTGGAGCCTTAAAGCTGCCATTAGGAAAGAAGGTGGAAAGTTTTAGTGGTTTCAATCTTTTGTCATGAACTGTTTGTTGTGTCACGTGAGGCAGTTGTTTTTGTTTGTATGGAAGAAGTAAACAAAGAAAAGAATCCGATGTGATGAAGTGCGGTGTGGTTATTAAACCGTTTCTTAATTGAATTTATAGACACGGGACTTCAGACACACACCGACAGCTGCCACATCCAGACGTTCTCTGACGATACAGCTGGAGCTGTATGATGGCGTAACATCCCACCCCCTGCATGAGATGATGGGGGGCTTCAGCAGCTCCTTCAGCTGCTGCTACATCCAGGCTGTGAGAAAGAAGCTCCCACAGGTCCGTCACCCCACCAGCTGTCACTGTTTAACTGCAGCATCATGTCGTGTCTCTGTGTGATGATGCTGCCTGTCTGTCTGTCTGTGTGTCTGTCTGTCTGTGTGATGATGCTGTCTGTCTGTCTGTCTGTCTGTCTGTCTGTCTGTGTGTCTGTGTGTCTGTCTGTCTGTGTGATGATGCTGTCTGTCTGTCTGTCAGTCTGTGTCTGTCTGTCTGTCTGTCTGTCTGTCTGTCTGTGTCTGTCTGTCTGTCTGTCTGTCTGTCTGTCTGTCTGTCTCCATCCTACACTGTGAACCTGTGTTTGACTTAGCTCTGCTGTTCAAGGCTAACGTCTGCTCACATTTCTCCATCTCACCTGTGCAATAACGCTCTTTATGATCCATATTGGGAAGTGTATTGTAATAAATTTTATATATAGACCCAGTATTTCCAAAGTGAAGTAGTATTTTCTCAGGTGCAATACCACATGTCATGTCAGTACTTAGTATTAGTCATAAGACTACCAGCAGACGTACTTGTTTAATGGCAGTAGTATTTTTTGTCATGTACTCTATTTTTTCTAACATGTCCAAATGTACAGAAGTTTAATTGTTTTCAGTTCTGTATCTTGTATAGTTTCATATTTGTATTTTGACCTTTATTTGGAAATTTCCCCAATGTGGGATCAATAAAGTCTTATGTTATTGTGGTATAAACTGTTAATATGATAGAAAGTCAGTATTGTTTTCAAATGATGAGTAATAAATGGAAAATATTGGCCACTTTATATGAAATGGCACTTTCCCTCTTCTAATTTTGGGTTAGTTCACATCAGACCATGTAAAATGTAAATGTAGTGCAGGTTGAGAAAAGACCCAAACTGTGAGGCTTATTTTCTGCACAGTGTTGAGAAAAAGTGAAAAGTGAAGGAGGATCTAAATCCAATGAAAGTCAAACGTTCAGTGTGCTCACACCCGTTTTATTTCACACACTCGGTTGCTTTGAACGTGCTCGTGGTGGTTCAACGTGATGTGAATGATCGTTGACTTTGTGTTTGACGGTTGCACGTGGACACGGTGTGGACACGGTGTGGACACGGTGTGTGGTCTTCAGGTTTGTCCAGATGGTACGTATCTTTGTCTTTGTATTCAGGAGCCGTTTCCCAGCGTTAATGTGAACTGTAAACAGAACTTTGCACCGTGGAAAAGCAGTGCTGTCTGGTTTCGACTTGGCCCGTCAGTTGTGTTTCATATGAAGACTTGTCTTTGTCACACACTTGTAGATCTGTGGCCTCAGTGGAGGACGTGGAGGAAGAAGAGGGATGTCTTCTCTGTGCTGAAGCTGTGAGGTAGGACAGCTTTTCCTCAGTTTAACCAGCTGCTGTGTTTGGTGCTGAAGGAGTGGAGGTGACTATTGAAAGCATCCAAACATGTTGAATTGTGGCTTGTTGGTGAAGAAAAAGAAGCGATGAAGCAGAGCCACCGTAAGAGAAATCACAGAAGAGTCACGAGTGTTGTTTGGCTGCTGGCAGGTGGCTTCAATGTGTCCGACTGTGGGGTCGCTGGTGGGAAAGGCTGCTATCGTCAGCACCCGGGCTTCAGACGTGCTTTGTAAAGTAGCTGCTGCTGTGCGGTGGATCTGGTCGGATGGGCGTTTACAGGTTCATCTTGACAAACTGCTGACATGACTTCACTTTGTCTAAATGTCATGATTTCAGTTCCTTCTAAGAAAATGTAATTTCATCTGGTTTTAGGTGTATATCGTTGGCTGTTTGGAAGCTAATGGTTCTGGTTTTTAAATAGAGTGACTTTATTTTGAAGACCACTACTTCCTTCCTGTGTTGTATTGCTGGGAAAAAAAAAACGAAGCCACTTGACTATGGAATGAATGAGCTAGTGGTAAAACAAAGGAAAATAAGGCAACAAAGCAGAAACGGCAACTTAACGAGAAAACGTCGAAGGCTGAGTGTATTCTGTCAACTGCAGAGGAGGCACAAGGTTGGTGTGTGTTGTTTTTACGGTCATTACTTGATTATTTGACGATTTGTGTGGGAAAAATCTGTGAACTGTGTTGGCTGCTTATTTGGTGAATTGGCGGTGTGTTGCGTGGTATAACGCTGAGGTGTCTGAGAAAGTCCTGTGATTATTGATCATTTATTACAGACAGAAGTGGGAACAGAAATGTTGGCTTTGTTTTTCTTTGTTTGGCAGTTGTCACGTTGGTTTATGGAGCTGGTTTGTGGAACAGCAAAAAATGTTGAAACCATCAGCTGAGTGTCTTTGCATCTTTTGGAGGCTATGCTACAGCTTCCATACCCTGACACGTGGAGCACAGCTGAAGTGGTGATCAGAGAACTGTAAGTGGAGGGTGATGATAGAAAAACCCTCCCAGCAGAAGTCTTCCATAAATGTGAAGTCGCAGTGAAGTCACAAAAAGCTGTTCAGAGTCCCGAAAAGACAGATGAATGAGTTGGTGTCAGCCGTGTTTACGGGGTGTCTCATACGATGCAGCAAAGACCACGTTCATTGAACACGTCCAGGTCCCAGATCAGTTTGCTCCTGATCTGTGTGAGCCCTTCCTGAAGTTGGTTTTGTGTGTGTGTGTGTGTGTGTGTGTGTGTGTGTGTGTGTAGTGATGGGCAATGTCTCATCAGAGTGTGTAATGTTGAACATGTCGAAAACAGTGCTGGTGATCATTTGTCTGTCTGCTGTCATGATGTCAGACTGAAATGCAAACAGCTCTGTGGGTGCTGAAAGTTAACGTGGATCAATTGAACCCACGTGGTGGTTTGAGAGATTCACTGTTATTCCAGGCGTGTGGTACTGATGTCCTGGGTTTTGTCTGTTTTTTTAACACTAGACCATCAGAATCATATTGTCACTGTATTGTACATCAAAGTGGTTGATGAGATACCTTTTGATGGAAGCTGTTCCACTTGGCTGTTCCTGGTTTGTCGTACATGTGATCTGTCACCAGCAGTAACTCTCAACCTTATGGTGTGTTGTCAGTGCTGGATGTGTGTGTATTTTCACGTGTATGTGGAGTATTTCTCCCTGGATGTTGATTTTGGTAACTTATTGATGCAGTATTTAGCCATGTATTGAAAGTGTATTTGATTTATTGGCCTGTCATTTTAGTCCTCCATACACCTGTCAGATCATAGTCGTGTATCCCATGTTGTTTCTGGTGCTTGGCCAGCAACCAAATAAGCATTAGAGCTGAAAATATCTGATTGAATATGTGTTAGATGAGAAAAAGACATGACACAGATCTGGTTTTACATTTATTATCCAGCTGTGTTTGTTCAATGGCAGCCCAAGTGATGAGGAAAGAAGAAGGAACTTGCATGGAGCGATGGCATTTTATCTGAGGAGGAGGAGGAGGAGGAGGGTGCTGACAAACATTGCTGTTTAAAGTGAGGTGGACTGTACAGAAAGAGTGTCAGGTTGTGAGGCAGCCATGTTGGGCTGGAAACCTTAGTCCATGGTGGTTGGACAGACAGAGGACGGGGCATTGAGCGAGGGAAAGAGGAGGATGGAGTTAGTCCAGGAAGAGGTCATCACACTTCTGACATGCAATGTTTTAGTGGGTGGTTGTGTTTCAGGAGGTTGGTGGTTCAATCCCTGTGCACATGGTGAAATGTCCCTGGTGCTGCGCCATCTGTGTGTGAATTCACATGTATGCTGCTTTGGAAAAAAGTATCTGTCAAATGTGTATTTGTCTAATAGTAATTTCCCTGTGGTGATCCAGGTGTTCGCTTGACAGAACTGTTTGATGATATTTGGGATTAGAGTGCATGTTTTCAAGGAGTATTTTCAGTAGTCCCCTCTGAAATGTAGCATAAAATGGGCTGTTTGGGTTTTGAAGTGGCTTTCTGTACCATCCTCAGACTGAATGGATGTCCAAACTGGGACCTGGTGTTGAGCATTTGCGTTGTTGTATGGGTGTTATGTTTTCATGCATTGTTTGTAGTTTTGTGGGCAGAAAAGGGGCTTCTACCCAGAAGGGAACAGGATGGTCAAAGTAAGTCAATGTCCAAGAGGGAAGAGACAGACTGACTGACAGCTCCTTCACTCTCTAAATTGTTCATGCTTCTGTCTTGTGAGGATGCTGTGTTTTGGCTGTTTCCTGTGTGTGTGTGTGTGTGTGTGTGTGTGTGTGTGTGTGTGTGTATGAGGACATTCAGTTGAATTTCTTTCTTTGTTTGGATATACTCTTTATTTTTCTGAATAATTTTGAGCGGAGACCTGCATCCAAGGTAGTTTTTAATCAGTCCAATACAATTCTGAGTTTGTAGACATGCTTACATCGACACATGTTCAATTTTAATGTTGAGGCGTTAAAGTGACAAACACAGAAAAACAGAGGCTGAAATTCCCACTCTTTCATTGGTCAGACCTTGGCAGTGAGGTTGTTGATTGGTCACATAACACAGGTGACGGTGTTTAATTGCATGCGCTCCAAATGAGCTGTTAGCTAAAGGCTGACAGGTCTGATCAGAATGTGCTGTAAAATGTGGGTGATTTAGAGGTTCAACACTCAGCACAAATAGGACTTGAAATGGAGCTTTTTGGAGTGTTGCCCAGGCCGTCATGGCTCCTCTTCACTTCCACCACATGGCAGACCGGGTCTGAGTCCAGGCCAAAGGTGCTGGTCTTCACAACAATTGGCATGTTGTCACACAGCATGGAGAAGAATGTCAAACAGGCATGAGCTCTGAAGAGAGACCACAGACAAGAAGTGATCTTAACAAAGATAAAGAGTCATTAGGCAACGAACATACACGTCACAAGCAAGGTTTGGGACAGGAGAGAACAACCAGAGCGAGTGGCGTCATGCTTATTAGCGGTCCAATTGGACAGAAGCGCTACAAGGTTACACATAGACTGAATAAAGAATGTCAGTGTAGCGTTAGCTTTTCCTTAAAGATTAGAGAGTCCATTTTTGGAGAAAGAGCAATGTTTGTGGAGATACTGAAAGGAAGATTTGGTGTTTAGAAGGGAGTGAGTGTTGGAAGAGGGTCAAAGAGGGTAAGGGTTTGCGGAGACATTGAAAGGAAGAGTGGAAGAGGGTTTGAAGAGAGCCAAAGAGTCCAAAAAAGCAAAAGCAAAGCGCGGCTCACGCGTTCCGACGGGCAGAGTCCCCTGCGGGTCCCGCTCGGTGTCCTCTGCTCGGTTGACTCGCGCAGGTAGACTCGCAGGTCTTTGCAAAAAAAGGTCTTCGCACAAAAAAGGCTGACGCACAAAACGCTGCCGCTTTCGCTGACGCTCAAGCGGCCTCTGGCTTCTTTTATACTACCCCTGCGCAGCTGTTCCCCGTCGCCGCTCGTTACCGGGGCTCAAGCCCCGGCCCTGTGGCCATACCTCGTCCAATGCGCGGAGAGAGGGCGTGACCGCCTCAGCTGACCCTCGGATCCAATTTGCCCAGTCGTTACTGGCCTGCCTGCACAAAAAAAACACATTAATTCAGCTTCGGTGATGAGCTCACTTTCAACAATTCATACACTGTTTGGTTGCTATGTTCAAATGGAAATGCCTTTCACCAAAGACGACGACGACGACGACAACAGAGTGGATTCATTAAAAGCTGCAGTAGCTTACTTTAACTCAACACATTTGGAGCCAGATTTGCCAAAACTGGCTCCATTAGTCCTACTGCACTGCCATTTCCAAGAATACACCACACCCAACACAAAACAACCAATCAGAGCCTGAGGAGCATCTGAGGGAGTGTCTGACATCTGACAGTCACTACTCACACAGGCTGCTGAGGAGGTTAGTGGAAGCTATGGCAGAACAACATTCACCCACAGAGGAAAAACTGCCCGTACTACCTCTGCCAACAAAGAACCATAAAGCCAGTATGCTTGTTAGTCCATCAAACTACTAAAAGCCTTCTGAGATGACATACCCAAGCATGCAGGTCACACATGCTTCCAGAATAAAACTCCACAATCCTTCATCTTCCTTCTAAAGACTTTACCAGGAATTTTCTTACCATTACCCAAAAAAATAAATAAATAAATCAAGACATAAAAAATACATATTACTGTGCAAGAAAATTAACAATTAAATCACATGGA
Source organism: Chaetodon auriga (assembly GCF_051107435.1). NCBI lineage: Eukaryota > Metazoa > Chordata > Actinopteri > Chaetodontiformes > Chaetodontidae > Chaetodon > Chaetodon auriga. The sequence goes on along the minus strand of NC_135096.1, from coordinate 18,222,967 downwards.
AACACCATCAAAAACTACTGTGCTCTCCAGGTTCGTATCTGCACTAACCAACCAAAAAGCATACACACACATCACATTACATACCTCATCCAATAGCAAAGCTGCAATAATTACCAGCTACAAAGAAACATTTATTAGAACAAAACCATAGCACTGTTTTAATGTTACATTACACTTTAATATTACTAACATTACTGGTTGTCGCACCACAGGGAGGATGAGCTTGGAGGCAGAGTGGGAGGGGGAGTGACGTGGAACTGCCATAGATTCCCATTTTCTAGCCAAGTCAGCTCTCTTCTCCATCTGACCTACTGCATCTTCCAAACACATTTCATTCAAATACTTGTCCTGTAGTAACAACAGACTGGTTTAAGCATTTCCCCCATCTTAGATTTATCTTTCACAATCACCATTGATCATGGAAAGACAGTGTCCTCAAAGGTGGACTGACAGCACATTCGACTCACCGATGGGGAATACATTGTCTTCTTAAACAGTGCTGCTGTGATCATCACCTGGCCTGTGTTGTCTGCAGTCTACCCTTCATCTTTCACATGACCCAACTGACTCCATTGTTTACAGCTCACTATTTGCCACTCCTGCCCAAAACTTCATTCAAAAATCACAGCCTCAGGCTCACTGATGGGGGTTTGGCCTCTGGAGTTGCAGTCCTGGTTCCTCCATTCTCACCAGACTGGACTAAATCAGTGATTTCACCTGAAATCAACACCCAGTTGCGTTGCCCTGAATCCACCTGCCTTCCTCCATCACTGCCTCTCATTAACACCCACAACAGACAAAACACCTCAAACACTGCTGACTGACAGATGGAGTTTGACATTTGCCGCTGACTTGCCTAAATAAAAACTCTAAAGTTGGATCTTCTAAACTGCAGGCTTGGACATCTTTAGTCAGTCAGAGCATTTAACAAGCAGCAGTGATGAAGAAACCCACATGTGTTCAAGCTAACACTGCAGGGTGTTGATTTCAGGTGAAATCAATGATTTCTTACAATTTCAATGATGAACATTTTGCCAACAAGTCCCATCTATTTTCCAAAGACACACAAAACACCAAGATGGCACCGCATGCACAATGCAAGGCTTGACGTCTCAACACAATTCACAGTAGAGTTGTCATTTTCTTACTGGTTTCGATTCTGTTCACTCTTTACTGCTTTGCAGGCACTTCCTACACCACACAACAACTTATGGATTGAGGATTTCCATGCACAAACTGGGTATTCAATAAACTTCAGCTCCCCCAAAAGATTGCCAGGACAGCAAGACGAAGCGACTCACCTAGACCGACCAGAAGCAACCATCAGCTCCATCAAGATCGCAAACAAAGGAGAGGGAAGCACACACATCCACAGCCAAAGCTACAGCTACCACTACCAACTGCCTTCCTCACCATTGTTCACTCTTTGGCAAACTAAATGGACAAGCTACCACTTCAGATCACATCACAGAGGATGTTTATGGACTGCAACATCAACTTTTTCAGTGAAACCTGCCTTAACAACAGCATCCCAGGCAACATGATAGAGCAGACAAAACACCTGAACACTCCAGTACAACCAGGGGCAGACAACCATAGATTTACATTAACAAAACTTGGTGCACACACTCTGTTACCACTGGGAGCCACTGTTCTGCTAATCAGGAATATCTGATGATCAATTTATCTGCCTGCAGAGTTTACAGCCACTGGGATAACTGCAGCTTACATACATACCCCTGAATGCTAACCATATACTAGCAACAAAAGAACTGGATGCTGCTATCCATAAACAACAAACTGCACACCCTGATGGAGCCTTTATTGTTGCCAGGGATTTACACCACTCAAACCTGACTATTGATTTCTGCACATTTCACCAGAAGGTCTCCTGCTCCACCACAGGAGACAAAACCCTTCACCATTTCGAGACGGAAATTCCTGACGCTTACAAAGCCACCCCCCTCCCACACCTAAGACAGTCTATTCACCTCTCATTGTTCCCACTCCATAAGTACACACAACTCGTAAAACCTGTGAAGCCATCAATGAGGACTGCTAAAATATAGACAGCGGGAGCACACGCCACACTCTGGCACCAGTTCCAACACACACACTGGAGTTTGTTCGCCACCCAGGCCACACTAAACTCAGGATCCATTGACTTGTACTAATATGCCTCCTCCATTTTGGACTACATTAAAACATATGTTGACAACATCACCACCCACAAACACAAAAGAACTTTCCCCAACCAGAAGCCTTGGATGAACAGTTCAGTCCGCCTCCTACTAAAGGAACATGACATTGCCTTCAAATCTGACCACGCTGCAAACTACAGCTCATCCAGAGCTAACCTGAAGACGGACATCAGGGAAGCTAAACATGCTTACAAGCTACAGATTGAGGATCACTTCCGCAACAGCACCGACCCCCACCTCATCTGGCAGGGCACCCGGGCCAAAAACAACAGTCCCGCCAACCAGCCGTGCCTCCGTCCCTCATAAACTCGACAACTTCTATACTCGCTTCAAAAGGGCCATCAAAACCGCTCCACACCCACATGAACGGCCCCTGACGCTCTCCACCTACAACCTGCGTTCCACACTCAGCAGGCTAAACATCTGTAAGGCTGCTGTCCCTGATGGCATACCCCACCGCATGCTCAAGGCCTGTGCAGAACAGCTGGTTGCCATCTTCACTGACATCTTCAACCTGTCGCTGGCCAGGCAGCAGTCCCCACATGCCTCAAGACCACCACCGTGCCAGTACCGAAGCAGTCAGCTGTAGTGGGCCTAAATGACTTCTGCACCATCACACTCACCCCCCCATCATCACCAAGTGCTTCCAAATAATGGTCTTGGCATACCATCCAAACTGATCAAAAGAGAATGCTATCTCCACATCACTGCACTCCACCCTGACACACCTGGACAATAACAACACCTACACGAGGACGCTGTCAGCTCAGCATTCAACACATTCATCCCCTCCAACCTGGTCAAGTTTCTACAGAAGTGGTGATGCTTGGAAACACCAAACTGTTGATTTGCTCAACTCTGAAAGGCCCTTTTTCATTGGGAATACCACAAAGATAACTTATCAAAAGTTCACACTGACAGAGGTCAGTTTGTGAAAAACATATTGTGGTTTACTATGTGATCCCAGAGACATGTTTCAGTACATTGGGGACAGAATCATGGAGCTCTTTGCTGCATCTCCTCCTCCTCCTTAAACAACCACACTGAGTATGAGCACATGATGGAGCTCTTTCCCTTCATGTCCTGTTGCTCCTCAGAGGGGATGCCAAAATACACCCCAGCAAACACAAACAAATCTTCCTTACCTCCTCTGGAGTTTGATGTTCCTCCAGTCTGATCAGTCCATCTCTGCCATCCCAGCCGTGACTGGCCAAGTGTCCACCACCTGCAAAACACATACAAACATATCAGGGTCACATGATCCATGGCACACTCTGATAGACATGCCTCAGATGCAGCTAAGGGTGTGTCAGAGATGAGAGCCGACAATGGGGAGGTCACAATTGCATTAGCATTGCGTTAGCCAGTTAACCGTCGAAACATGCTTGTTTTTGTGGTTGAAGCCAAAAGAAACTCATTTACACAACAGAACGGGTCTCCTTTACAACACTGAACCTTTGCTGGGTTTGTACCCATCTGACAGATTATTGTTGGACTCTCACAGTAACCTCCACAAATTCCTGTTTAAGTGTATCTTTTCCTTTTGTAAGTCAGTGCAAACTAAATTTCATCATCTTCACATGCTGGGATTGAGGAAAAAAACATGACTGATATGACAGTCAAATATTGATCTTCTGCCTTTCACTCATTGGACAGAGCATGTGGATCTGCACAGTTGGCGCCCCTGGTACCACGCCTTTCTTCACTTCCTCTAAATCTCAAGGCATTTTCCATACACCCCATAGAGGGCGCTGCTTTCTAAACAGGGAAAAGTGGAGTGTTATGTGGAGACTCAGGCCGTTCAACAATGACTCCTGCTTTGATCAGATCGTTCAAAGTTTCTGTCCCTGCTTCAGCTTCACCTTTCCATGGATATTGTCTTTGATGTGGCTTGAAGAATGATTTTGCTGTTATGCAGACTGCTTCTCCTCCTTTAATTAACCCTACACCTGCATGCACCTGAACTGGTGCATTAGCACATGGAGTCATACGCTGTGCACTTAGCCCACCGTCATATGCTAATGCTCCTACATCGATTTTTCCCAATAAGTCTATTCCCCAACTACAACCAATCTCATCTCCTTCTGCCTTTTAAACTGATCTTCAGCATGTTTGCTGTGTTCCACCTCGCTTGTTTGCCGTCCCCATTTTCCCACTCGTGGCCAACCAGTTTGTATGGAGTTCACCCGAGCAACTGGTCCAGTTGACGAGCGCCGCTTCCGTTGTCACCGTTAGGTTTCCGCGGCCAGAGAGCTTGCTGACACCGCGAGGTTACCGCTCTCTGTTACTCATCAAGACACCACACTGTCAGAAAATGTTCTACTTGCCACCCACTGCAACTCTTCACAGACAAACACGTCCAAACTAAGCATTTGAAAAAGCTTCAACTCCACTGAGAAGGCCTTCATGACCATTTTCAATTCTACATAGTGTGTGTGTGTGTGTGTGTGTGTGTGTGTGCGTGTGCATGTGCGTGTGTGTGTGTGTGTGTGTGTGTGTGAGTGATGTGGCTCCTACCAGGTGAGTGCTGTGGTGAGGACACAGGTGATCCCCGAAGTGACTGACAGTACCTGGGGGTGAAGTAAGGCGTGAGGAGGACAGACAGAGGGAGGAAGAGACTGAATTCATTTAGAGTGACCAAGACTGAAAGGAAACATCAGGGAGGGGAGGAGACAAGGGAAGGAAAGAGGGAAGGGTGTGAAGGCTGGGCCACCCACCTACAGAGAGGAAGAGGAGGAGGTTGGATTGTCCCCTCCTTCTTCTTACTCTCTGCCATCTTGTCCATTCAAACAGGATGTGACTTGCACTGCTGCCCACAGTCAAAATGGCAGCCGTGCCCAAAGCCTGCATGTGTTACCGGTCGCTGTGGGCTGACCTCGCAGGGCTGTGGCTGCGATGGTGGCTCAGGTGCTGGTGGTGAGCCAGGAGGCTCGGGGGCCGAGTGCTCTGGAGAGGCAGCCAGGGGTCGATGAAGAGAGGCTGAAGGTGAACACGCAGAGAACAAAGTGTCAGGTGTCCTCTGTACAGCCCAGTTCACCGTCCTCATGTCCTCACATGTTCCACATCACACACGTGTGTCATTTGCATACCAGACCATGACTGCCTTAAAATTACAATACACAACACACGTCACTACATTTATACTGGATCTGAACATCAGTCAGAGTAAAATGTAAAATAAAAAATTCAAGCTTGAGGTCTTTTTCCTGATTTTCTCTGTCTGCAGTCATGACTGGACTCTGCTGACCTCACAGGACAATTAGACATGACATGATGTAAAAAAACACACAGGTTTATTTCCACATGCTTTACCAGCATTTATGTATTTGTTCTGTTCAAGTTTGCTTTTCAGATTCTAGTCAAATCATCATGTATTTACTCTTTAATTTATTGATGACGATTCCCTTTTCATCCTCCCAACAGGACATTCTGCTTTAGGAAACTCTATCCCAGCTTTGACTCATTCATATGCTTTAATATTCCACGTTCTGAATTCTGTGGCAGGAAATGTGACAGTATGACCCTTCAAATAAAAGCTGTTTCATTCTTTTCATGCAACTATACGTTTTGTACAAATCTTACCTAAAATACTTGAAGCCTTCAACACATCAAGTCACATTTTGCCAAGGTAAGCCACTAAACTCGACTCATCCAGAGCCTTTAAGGCTGAGTTTGAGTCCATGCAAACGTTCAGACACAGGTGTGCTCCTCACCTTGCCAGACATGCTGAGGAAGACCACCAGGTCCCTGCTGCGCTGGTGAGCGTCCCGATGAACACCCACTGAGAAGACAAACAACCGACCAGTCCCTTTAAGACGCCACAAAGCTTGAGGACACAACCATCAAGTCTCCAGTTGTGACCAATAGGAAGGCTTCATTTGGACTCTGCTCAGCCCAGCAGGAGCCGGAACAAACCGCCGTGGAAAGTCAATGATTAGGACCCTCCTCTCCCTCAATGACAACAATGAAGGAGACCATGAGTGATGCAGTCAACCTCCAGCTGTTCGGAGCAGTGTGGACATGTCTCAGCGTCCCTGTGTCCATCATACTTCACTGGAATAACAGAGGTTTGACTTACATATACACATACACACATACAGTCATGGAGCAAAGTATTGGCACCCCTCTGGAAGTGTTGGTTTTCTCACAAAAGTCGCCACTTCTGGAGGTACAAACAGCTCTTTTTGGCCCAGAAATGATCCAAATTAAATGATTCTTATAGTTTATATTTACTAAATAACCCAGCATGTGGTCTGAAGTGTCACAGCTCAAACCTGAGACAGCAGACGGACTGTGGGACTGTCCCTTCAAGCCTTAAACCAGTGGCCCTCGGGTCTTGTGTTGAGGTTATGGACAGTCAGACTGCAGCTCTGGTAGCTTTCCCGACAAATATCAGTCCATTTACAGTATAAAGGACAACAGGCTCCAGCTGACTAACATTACAGTTCAATGGATTTCTATGGAAGATGTGATGTACTACTACATTTAATGCATGCAGATCCCTGGTTGATGGACTCAATGAGCCACAGAGGACGACACAGACAGACTGGACCTTTATTTTACCTGACTCACTCCTGATCATCTGGACATTAACTCCTGACAGCTGTGAGTCAGGAGACAGTCGTCCTCTTTGTGGAGGGACGTGAACTTACGAGCTGCCGGTGAAAGCAGACCGGGTCAGACTCCTCCGGAGCTCCTCGCCGTCCACCTCGCCGTCCTGCACAGAACAGGAAGTGACATTCAGTCATGTGTGACTCTCAGCTGTGGACAAACGCTGCTCATGCTGGACACACAACGCTGAATGGACATTTAAAAACCTCAAAGAAAAGACACCAAAGACATAAAAACACACTGCCGACTGTTTGCATTTCTTTTTTTATTCAGACATTTTCTACACACACTCAGAGAAAGTGCTGATAGCTCATTAGCTCGTGTTAGCTCAGTAAACTGCTTCACTAAAGGAGGATGAGCTGATTGCTAACAGGCACAAGACAAAGAGCTGCAGCTACCTGAATGTGGACTGCAGGACGCTCACAGCTCGTCTCACGAGGACAAACTTTATTCAGTGCAGCGCCTGGCGGGCAGTCATACCAACATCTGTTAGCATTAGCATGTCATCCTCCAGTACATCAGTGTTTTCTGTGAGCTCACGCTAACTCACTGCTGACACATTAAAGGCAGACACTTAGAAAACGTAACTATTTTATTTTATTTTCATGCCCCCCCACCAAAAATCACACAACCAAACCACCGTGTGAATTTCATTTAAACACACACACGTCGTTCAGTGGACGGCCAATTAACTGTCTTATTAAACGTCTGTGTCATCACACTTCAGTATAGACGGGCCTCATTTGGACATTTGTGTGTCCACACACTTTTGTCCATATGAAAACTGTCTCATTTCACGATCTAACTGCTGCTTTTCTGTCTCCAGAGCAGATGAACGACCTCGTTTCAGCCACAGTGTGCTGGGAGTCCACGCCGTCACCTGGTCGCACACAGAGGGAGAGAGTGCCGAGGCCCAGCCGGGCGAGCACAGGATCCACGCCAGGCCCTCGGTCCAGCCGTGTGTGTGTGTGTGTGTGTGTGTGTGTGTGTGTGTGTGTGTGTGTGTGTGTGTGTGTGTGTGTGTGTGTGTGTGTGTGCGCGCTACACTAAACGAGGTATTTGAAGAACAAAAGCTCAAAATGAATGGACTGGTTTCTGTGGGCGTATCAGGGAGAGCAGCCTCGACATCTGAACCCTAACGCTCACCCTCCTGTGAATGAGCTTTAAAACACATGTTCATGCACATGTGACACATCAGGACATGAGGACATCTGAACCACTGTCCTGTGAGTGGAGCCTGAGAGCTGAAGTGCCTGTCAGACGAAAATGAGGAGAAAAAACAGGTGTGGAAGACAAAGGACACTCCACATCCTGAGAGGCTCCGACTGATGAAAAACACTGTGAAAAAAATAAAAACTAGCAAAAGAAAAGAAAGAAACAGGCTTTTTCCTGTTTTCCTCCATTTCTGTTACTGTGACTTTAAAAATGTGTCTCAGTGTCAATTAAATGATAAATTCTGCTAAAAGTGACTTTTTAAAGCCACTTCCTGCCTCTAAATCAGAACACTGGACAGGAAAGACGTCACACACTTCTGCTGGTTGGATTGAACCTTCGTGACTTGTGCACGTACCTTCCTCTGGACGGCCTGGCTGACGGCGGCCATGTTGAACAGCTGGCCGGACCGGTGTGATGCTGAACTCTGCTGATCACCACGGTGATGGACTCGCCCTCCTCCTCCATCCTCCAGGACGTCCGCAGGTCTCAGACACACACCAGACGTCAAGTCTGGATCCGGTCCCGGCCTGGGAGACAGCAGCACGCTGTCCTCTGAGACTCCACGGTGTACTGAGGACAGGAGGGACAGAGGAGTGAGAGACACAAGAGGACACCACAGGACCGTCCACAAAGAGTCTTCCTGCTGCTCTCAACACTAAAAACATTGTCTTTGATTTAAGACGCATTTCTGTTGATCAAACTGTGCTGCTGCTCTGCTCTCAGGGAGAAGAAAGAAAAACAGATTTCAGCTCAAAAACCATGAATTTTAACAAACCAATAAATTACTCTGATAACTGATTTTTCGGGTGGGGTCATTTTTTTAGTTAAATAAATCTTCTGATTCCACATTGTTTAAGTCTTTTCTTTGAGTTTCCAGGTCTCACTGACCCAAAGAGCTGCTGATGAAGGACACAGATGCTCCTGAGCTGATCCACCATCTCAGTTGGACACATTTCTGTTGCACTTCCTCCGACTGACCACAGGGTGGCAGTGTGTGGACGAGCACAGTCCAATAAATGAAGCTGCTGATTGATCTGTGAATTCACCTCCACATGTGTTTGTTGGTTAGATTTTGTATCATTAATTGATTCTGGATGTTAAATTCTGACTGTCAGCAGAATGTTTGGAGTACAAAGTGCAAAATGAGAAATACTCAAAGTACAATTATTACAAGTACTAAATAGTCCTTAAACACAGTATTTGAGGCCCTGAACTGATTTTGGAGAACTTTTCTTGAATATATCTTCTACTTCTGACATCTTCCACGATGGCACAGCAGGTACAATCAACACAACAAACACACTGACGTGGTTCAGGTGACTCACCTCGAGGTCTCACAGTCCACACATCAGGAACACTCTGACTGACTCCTGTTTGGTCCAAACGCAATAACAACCCACACAAACATGTTTTTTCTTTTCTAAACAGCAGACAGACTCGTTCATTATTGTTTTACCTCCACTGAAGCTCCACAACCTGCGCAGGTGTTTCAATCAGCTCTGTGCTGCCCGCACGCGCCTCATTACCGCCACCTGCTGGACTGGAGCAGATTCACAGAAACTAATATTTCATCCCAAACACGGTAAGAACCTACAAAAACATGTTTTATCTCTTCTAAATGGGTGTTAGAAATCTGAGTAACTGGACGAGTCGTCAGGCAGGGATTTACTGACTGGAAATCAGGAGTGGAGGAAGTAAAAGTCTCTCTCTCTCTCTCTCTCTCTCTCTCTCTCTGTCTCTCTCTCTCTCTCTCTCTCTCTCTCTATATATATATATATATATATATATATATACACACACACACACACACACACACACACACACACACACACACACATTCATCTTCTACACCGCCTATCCCTTTCGGGGTTGCGGGGGGGCTGGAGCCTATCCCAGCTGTCAACGGGCGAGAGGCGGGGTACACCTTGAACCGGTCGTGTATATATATACAATATAATAATAATGAGAATACAAAGGCTCCAAATGAGAGCAGAGGTGCGTCATCACCGCCGACTGTTGCTCTCTGAAGAGGCAGCTGGAGGCTCCGCTGTGCCGCCTGGACCCAACATATCGTAAAGGTCCTTTTCTCATATGAACTCTGGACAATGTCAACAGAATCATGTCTGCTGAACGTCTTCGACTGTCCTTTCACACATACACAACACTCCATGCAGGACGATGACATCAACTCATCCATAATGATCCTTCTGCCATGGAAACAGACCTGATGCGTCTCTACTGGTGGACACATTTCGACCGTCATAGAGTGGAAACAGTGTAAGACCAATGGGGAGATCATAAATAATACATCATTTTCTGTTGAAATCAACTATTCGAGCCCCCACAGCTAATGCTTAAAGAAAGGATTTAGAGGGGAAATGTCACTGAGTGTTTTAAGTCCGAATGACACCAGATGGTGCATCAAAGATGTAACTGACAGGGCTGAATAATCAGCTCCGTCAACTAAAAGGACAGAGGATGGACTTCCTGTGCTGGCTCAGGAAGTTCAACCTGCTTCAGGAGCTGCTGATCCAGTTCAGCCAGACAATAATCCAGTCAGGTCCCTGTTCGTTCATCACCACCAAACACGGCAGAAACACCTGGGGGGTATTCCAGGTAGGAGGTTCAACAAACTCTGAGTCTATCGCTAAACTCTGAGTTGACTCACTCTGAGGTGGGAAACTCTGAGTGTCAACCACCTCAGCCTTAACTCCAACAAGACAAAAGAAGTCGTTATTGACTTCCGGAAGTGGAGGACCACACTGCTCAGGCCTGAGCATCAGTGGGGAGGAAGTGGAACGGATCACCAGCTTTAAGTTTCTTGGCCTGCATATCTTGGAGGACCTGGGCTGGGCTGTGAACACCACCCACATCATCAGAAAGGCCCAGCAGCATCTCTTCTTTCTGGGAACACTGAAGAGAGACAAACTCCCCTCACCTCTGCTGAAAAATTTCTACCGCTGCACAATAGAGAGCGCCCTCACCTATGGATGTATGGTGTGGTACGCCAGCTGCACTGCATCTGAAAAGAACAGCTGCAGCGGGTCATCGAGACGGCTCAGCGGATCATCGGCTCCCCACTTCCACGCCTAGAGGAGATCTACTCCAGCCGTCTCCTCCGATGGGCCACAAAGATCCGGGATGACCCCGCCCACCCAGGACACTCTCTATTCACCAGCCGTCCCTCTGGCAGACTCAGAGTCATGAAAGCCCTCACCAACAGACTGAGACACAGCTTCTGACCCATGGCCGTGAAGAGACTGCAGCAGGAATTGTGATCCCAAGGTCAAGGTGGCAAACCTGAAACTGCTCATGGGAAAATAGAGAAGACCACCCATAAACACAGTGTCAAAGAGCAGAGACATTATTCTGTGTCCTCTCCATCATCTCTGTTCAGCTCTTGTCTGACTTTCTGTCCAAATGTCCTCAGCCTGGACACTTCCTGTTCAGACAGACCTCCTTTCCTTCTGCACTTCATATGTGACCTGGCTGACTCCATGAACGGCTCTTTGTCTGGGAAATACTTTCACACCTTTCACATCTTTTGGTTTCCACTTCATGTTTAACATCTGACTAAACTTCAAAACAAAACACCTGATTCAAGCCTTCAAAATAAAACATTAAGAGCTTTTGTCTGAAATCAATATTCAGACATCAAACAGCAGCAGAAACAGCCCGTTTGTATGAACATCGCGTCTTCAGTCGATCCATCGACTGAATTTTTGACCAAAGTTTTGCAGTTTGAAGATGAAATTTGACATTTTTCAGATCAAACTATTGAACAGAAACTTTAAATAAAGACCAAATGGACCAACCTGATGATTTAAAAGCAGCTTGGTTCAATAATTCAGCACCAACAAACGACTGAGTGATTTCAGCTGTGACTGAATGAAATCAGTTTACAGTCAAGTTTGGATGAAATGGAACAAAAGTTCGTCTGATTTCATGAATGTGATCAAAGAGGAAGAGACTCACCGAGTGTTTGAGTGTTCAGGAGGCTGAAAGTGACGATGGAACGTCTGACTGAGTTTAAAGTGAGAGAATCAGCTGATCACATGATCAACGTCCTCATGACAACAGCAACAAGGACACACTGATGCACAAAACACACAACACACACAGACACACACCGACACACAGACAGACACACACCAACACACACCGACACACACACAGACACACACCGACACACACACAGACACACACTGACACACACTGACACACACCAACACACAGACACACACGCCAACACACACCGACACACACCCTTTAAAACACACAGAGGAAGAAACACAACATTTGACAATAAAATCACACAATTTAGAAGATAAAACGTACAAAAAGTCCTAATTTAAGAAGAAAAAGTGACATATTTCAAACATTTGGAGGACAGAGTCACATCACAATACACAACAACACACAGAAACACACACAGACTCAGTCAGTACGACACTGCAGTCAAACGGTGAAAATGTGAAATATTTTGTGGAAAACATTGAGAGAAGGCTGAATTTTAGAGGAAGGTTTTGAATATTAAGCAGAGATTTTGCAGGAAAACCAGCGTTTGTTCGTGTGTTTCCTCTCAACGTTCACACTTTGTCGTGTCTTCAGTGTGAAATCTGAACTCTGTGGTGTTTCCATTTGTCTGACTCACTTTGATTCCTTATGGGCTCCCTCCTCTTCATCAGTGGGATGATGCTGCCCCCTGCTGGACTGGAAGAACTCGACAATCTGCAGTTTCATGAAGGTGTCGGCGACTCCAAACCTGACAGGACAAAACACCTTCACTGAACTAAAGAGAGCAGCTTCATCTCAGTCTGCGCTTTGGCTTTTTGTCACACTGGGGCCAAAAGTATGTGGACGGCTGAACTTTCACTCAGTGTGTGATTGACGTGACTGTGACACCGTGTTCATGCCTGTGCTGCCACATCAACCTCCAGTCTTCTGCGCTCGGCCTTTGCAGCAGATACTGAAGCTGCTGTTTGACCCCAGTCGGACACCAGAGCATCACTGAGGTCCAACGCTGATGTCGGTGATCAGGTCTGGCTCACAGTCAGCGCTCCAGTTAATCCCAAGGTGTCGGATGTGGTTCCAGTCATGGCTCTGTGAAGACCAACTGACTTCTTCTACACCAAACTGAAAAAAAAAAAACATTTCTTGATGGCCAACAGCATCAGAAACGTTTCTCGTATCTTTCAGCTGAGTCCGGTCAGCAGTCCTGACCTGAAGAAAGACCAGAAAACACTCACAGCAACATTCAGCTTTGATTGGAACAAGATCCAGAATAAAATCAACACACAGCTGAATCTTCAAGTCAACAGCGTTTCCACACTTTAATGATCACAGCTTCCACCTTTAAGGACTGGAAGTGGAACAAGTTCACAAAGTAAATGAGGAATATTTTCAATCATTTTCAACAAAGTTCATTGATCAATTTATTCCAATAACCTGAAAGACTGATGTGACTGAGATCCTGCACAGACTCAACTGTGCGCATGCGGCGACCATGCATGCAGCCTGTCGCAGTCGCTCCTATTTCTTTTCTTAGTTTTACAAATTATTTTGCTCTATTCTTGATTATAAATACCTGCAATTTTATGACCGTCATTTTGAAGCTGTGCCCTCTCCAAACATGTTGGCTGAGAGAGTTCTGGTTTGTTTTCTCACTTTGGAATTATTTCTCTCACTGGGACACCGCACCGATGTGCAGTGCATTGCTTACTCTAGAGATCAGCTGATCGCGCTGAGGCCGGCCAGCTTGTCGGCCAGAACATCAGAGATCCCCGCTGATATCTGGAGAAAACACATAGAGGATGCAGGGGAGGACAGAAACAGCGGAGGAAAAGAGCTGGGTCGAGACAACAGAGGTTTATGGAGAAGAGGAGATATAAGCCGTGTCTCCCCTCTCTCATCATGGGCAACGTGAGGTCGATGGCAAATAAGGCAGTTGAGCTAACAGCATTCGCCAGGAGTCAGAGGGAGTACCGGGAGTGCAGCCTGATTTGTTTTTCTGAGACACGGTTGCATCAGGACATACCCAACGACAACGTCTCCATCAGTGGCTTTCAGACTGTTTGGGCTGCTGCCCGGACATTGAACTGTTGGCTGTTGGGCTCAGGGAGTTTTCACATGCTATTACCGTAGCTGTTTCCACCCCCCCTCTGCCAACCCGACGCTGGCATGTGACATCATTCACTCCGCCGTGGCCCGTCTACAAACTCAACACCCGAGTGCCTTCATCGCTATCTCGGGTGACTTCAACCACGTCACCATGGCAACAAAACTGCCCAATTTCACTCAGTATGTGAGCTGTCCTACAAGAGAGGAGAGAACCCTGGACTTGCTGTATGCTAACATCAAGGATGCATACAGCTGCTCCCCCCTCCCCCCTCTGGGCAGGTCAGACCACAACCTTGTGCGCCTCAATCCCTGTTCTGTGCCTCTGGTGAAGAGTCAGCCTACGACCACAAGGACAGTGAGGAGATGGTCAGAGGAGACATACGAGACACTGCAGGGCTGTTTGGAGGTGACAGACTGGCAGGCACTCTGTGAGCCGCATGGGGAGGACATTGATGGGCTCACCGAGTGCATCACGGACTATATCACTTTCTGTGTGGACTCCACTGTCCCAGCCAGGAGTATCCACTGTTACCCAAATAACAAGCCATGGGTGACAAAGGACATCAAAACCATCCTCAATGACAAGAAGAGGGCTTTCAGAGCTGGTAACAGGGAGGAGGTGAGAACCATACAGAGGGAACTGAAGGTGCAAATCAAGGAGGTTAAGGAGAAATACAGGAGGAAGCTGGAGTGGAAACTCAAGCAGAACTACTTGAGAGAGGTCTGGGGTGGTATGAGGACCATCAGCCTTGACAGGGCCAATTAATTGAATCTGTTTTTTAATAGATTTGACACTTCAGGCCTGGCTCATCCCCCCTCTGACTCCTCTGCTGTCTGTCCTGGATGACAATCATCAACCACTCCCCTCCTTCTCCTCCTTCTTACACCCCCCATCCTCCTGTGTGAGCGCTCCTCACGCCTCCTCAGACTGCCAGATTGACCTTACTTCTCAACCTGAGGACTACACCCCTCCCCCACCTGTCACCTCCACAGTGTGCTTCACTGCCGACCAGGTGAGAAGACAGCTGATGAGACTCCACTCGAACAAGGCTCCAGGCCCTGATGGTGTCAGCACCAGGGTGCCCAAAGCCTGTGCCCCCCAGCTGTGTGGAGTTCTTCACCATGTCTTCAACATGAGCCTAAGTCTCCGTGGAAGACGTCGTGCCTCGTTCCTGTGCCAAAGACATCAGGGACCAGGGACTCAAAGGACCACAGTGGCACTGACCTCCCACATTATGAAGACCCTGGAGAGACTCGTCCTGGAACAGTTCCGGTCCATGGTCAAGCCACTCTTGAACCCTCTTCAGTTCGCCTATCAGCCCCGACTTGGAGTTGAGGACACCATCATCTACCTGCTCAACCCTGTGTACGCCCACCTGGACAAGCCGGCGAGCACTGTGAGGGTCATGTTCTTTGACTTCTCCAGTGCATTTAACACCATTCATCCACCTCTACTGGGTGACAAACTGACAGCTATGCAGGTGGACACCCACCTAGTGTCCTGGATTGTGGACTACCTGACTGGCAGACCACAGTATGTGCGCCTGCAACACTGTGTGTCAGACAGAGTGGTCAGCAACACTGGGGCCCCACAGGGGACTGTTCTCTCTCCCTTCCTCTTCACCCTCTACACCACAGACTTCAACTATTGCACAGAGACCTGCCACCTTCAGAAGTTTTCTGATGACTCTGCGACAGTATCAGCAAGAGTGATGAGGATGAGTACAGGGCTGCTGTGGACTAACTTTATTCTTGTAAGGAGCACCTGCACCTGATTCTGATTCTGATCTGTTCAGCAGTGTTTCTCTAACAGGAGGAGACTCTCCCTCCTACAGAGGACACAGAGACACTGAGGAATCAAAACTGACCCTGAACCAGATACCAAAACCAGGATAAACAGGTTCAGTGAATGTGGTGTTGAAGGTGTGGAGGTGGATCAGTGAGTCAGAGGAGACTCTGTAGAAGGACAGAGTGCCAGCAGGACAGTCCACATACACTCCTACTCTGTGAGAGATGGAGGAGGAGGAGGAGGAGGAGGAGATGGATGTTATTCTGTTATTGTGATTGGCAAAGTAACGATCATCAGAGCAGATCAGACTCCAGGACTGATCATTCTCTCCAAACACACAGTTTGAAAATTCTCCTTTCCTACTGATTCTTCTGTAACTCACTGATACATAAACCTCTCCTGTCATCTCGACCTCCCAGTAACAGCGACCAGTCAGACCAGTTCCACACAGCAGCTGAGGCCACCAGTGAAACCTGTCTGGATGATCAGGATATGACTGATCCTCCTTCACAGACGTCATCTTCCTGTTGTTGTCAGACAGTTTGATGTTTCTGTTCACTGTGTTTGTGTCCAGTTTGAGTTCACAGGAATCTGATGGAGAGAAGAAGAAGAAAACAGCTGCAGTTATTGATCCATCATCTGTTGATTGATGGACAGTTTGATGATGACATCAGAGATGTAAATGAGTGATGTCACAGTTTGAAGATGGCTGAATGTGCTCTGCTTTGTTTTCATCAGTCAAATCAAAGACACACTTACACTTCTTCAGACCTGGTCTCAACCATCGGACTCCAGCAGGCTCCACCCTGAAAGGAGGAGGAAGGTCAGAGCAGCACCTCCTCTTTCAGCATGCAAACATGGACGTTCCATCACTCTCACACACACAAACACAACATGGTGATCCGGCCTGCTTCTCCCTGCTGCCCCCAAACCTCTTCAGCTCTGCTCAGACACTGACAGCGACACTGATTCTCTCTCATCATTAAATCTGCCTTCATCAGCTCATTTCCTCATTTCAATCTGTTGCTGACTTCTGTTCTCAGCTGCTTCACTCATTGATCGCTCTCCCACCTGTGATGATCAATAATCAGTCTGACTTTGTCTTCACTCAACAAACCAGCAGAGCTTCAATCATTGATTGTTGGACACGATTCTCCTCGTCATGTCCTATATGTGTCCATGCTTCATGTGTTCATCAGAAGTGTGAATACTGTCAATAAATTCAATATCTGAGACAAGTCTTCATGACTCTGAGTGTGGAAATCTTTTCATGTCAAACTTCCTGAAGTTCACCAGGACAAGAAGAGCAACTTGATGTCTGCACATGGAAATATTTACAAGCCATGTTTGCTGTGAAGACCATGTTCAGTCCAACTGTTCTCCACTGATGAAGAAACAGTCCAACATTTTGAGAAAAACACTTGAATGAAGCGTCTCAAAAGTCCTGCTCTGTCCTGTGGTTGTCAGGCTCCAGCAGTTTGAACTAAATAGAACTGCTTTGGACTTATTGGAAGCTTGTTTTTATGTCTTTTGAGGACAAAAAGGACATTTGTCACACTGACAGACAGTTCTTTTTCCATGCAGAGATCTGTCCAAACTGCATCAATTATGACCAGCAGGTCATTATCATGTTTGTTCCTGGAGATGTTCTCCTTGAGACCTCCAACACAAATATGTCCTTTTCATGTTCGACCAGTGTTTGTGTTGTGATCAAAGGACAAAGGTTTCCTACATGTGTGATTGTTCATGTCTCACTCACGTCCACCATCAACCACAAAGACAGACAACATGTTTCCAGCTCTTCCTCCTCCTTCACACTGACTGACTGTGGCTGCAGCAGCCTCTTCATACCTGAGAGTGTCCAGTCTGCAGTGAGGATCCTCCAGTGCAGCAGACAGCAGCTTCACTCCTGAGTCTCCTGGATGATTGTAGCTCAGGTCCAGCTCTCTCAGATGGGAGGGGTTGGAGGTCAGAGCTGAGGCCAGAGAAGCACAGCCTTCCTCTGTGATCAGACAGCCTGACAGCCTGAAGACACACAACAACACACATGGAAGATCATCTGAGGGTCCTGCTGTGTCCGTCAAATCATTGCTCTCAAAATGCAGAGATCTGATAGGCTGAGTAGCATCACATGGGAGGATTTACAACACATAATAATTCTCAACAGTTTCTGTGTTTGAGGTCAACGACTTCACACTCGACACTTCACTTCCTGAAGGTCCTCAGCGACACCTTTGTGGTAATTAATCATGACTGAATCAGGAATAAAGTGACGTCCACTAATCAAAGTCACATGACAACAAAACAGAAACAAGGATTTCCATCTCAGCCAGACTTCATTAATAAAAGGAACATTGAGAGAAAACATCTGCCAATCAATGAATGTATGTGTCAAACGTGTGGACTTCTGAGGTTAAAGAAAGACGTCAACGCTTTGACAACAAACAGTAACTCGATCTGACCTGAGAGTTTCCAGTGCACAGTGTGGACTCTCCAGTCCAGCAGACAGCAGCTTCACTCCTGAATCCTGCAGGTTGTTGTTACTCAGGTCCAGCTCTCTCAGACTGGAGGACTGGGATCTGAGGACTGAGGACAGAACTTCACAGCTTCTCTCCGAGAGGTTACAGCCACTCAGTCTGAAGAGACAACAGTGAAGAAACGGGAACTTATTTATTTTTCTCTTGTTAAAAGATAGAACATTTATTAATGACTAGATTCCACTTACAGAGCTTTGTTGGAGGCTTTGACCACTGGCAGCAGCCTCAGAAGAGCCTCCTCTGAAGCAGAGAATTTCTTCAGGTCAAACACGTCCAGATCTTTTTCTGATGACAGTAAGATGAAGACCAGAGCTGACCACTGAGCAGGAGACAGTTTATCTGTGGAGAGACTTCCTGAACTCAAGGACTGTTGGATCTGATCCACCAGAGAACGATCCTTCAGTTCATTCAGACAGTGGAACAGATTGATGCTTCGCTCTGCAGAAGGTGTCTCCTTGATCTTCTTCTTGATGTACTTGACTGTTACCTCACTGGTTTTTGAGCCACTTCCTGTCTGTGTCAGCAGGCCTCGTAGGAGAGTCTGATTGGTCTGCAGGGAAAGACCCAGGAGGAATCGGAGGAACAAGTCCAGGTGTCCATTTGGACTCTGTAAGGCCTTGTCCACTGCACTCTGGTAGAAGTGTGTTAGTTCAGGTTCAAGTCTGAAGACTTTAGACAACCGGACAACAAGTATCGACACTGCACATTCACGGGAGGTTCTTTGTTCATCTGACAGCAGATTGACTCCAGACTTGATGAAGGTCAGATGGACATGAAGAGCAGCCAGAAACTCCTGAACACTCAGATGGACGAAGCAGAAGACCTTGTCCTGGTACAGTCCTCTCTCCTCTTTGAAGATCAGTGTGAGCACTCCTGAGTACACTGAGGCTGCTCTGATATCGATGCCACACTCTGTCAGGTCTGATTCGTAGAAGATCAGGTTTCCTTTCTGCAGCTGCTCAAAGGCCAGTTTTCCCAGAGACTCAATCATCTCCCTGCTCTCTGGAGTCCACTGAGGATCTGACTCAGCTCCTCCATCATACTTCATGTTCTTCACTTTGGACTGAACCAGCAGGAAGTGGATGTACATCTGAGTCAGGGTCTTGGGCAGCTCTCCTTCTTCTCTGGTCTTCATCACATCCTCCAGAACTGTAGCAGTGATCCAGCAGAAGACCGGGATGTGGCACATGATGTGGAGGCTTTCTGATGTCCTGATGTGGGAGATGATTCTGTTGGCCTGCTCCTCGTCTCTGAACCTCTTCCTGAAGTACTCCTCCTTCTGTTTATCACTGAACCCTCTGATCTCTGTCACCATGTCAACACACTCAGGAGGGATCTGATTGGCTGCTGCAGGTCGTGTGGTTATCCAGAGGCGAGCGGAGGGAAGCAGGTTCCTCCTGATGAGGTTTGTCAGCAGCACTTCCACTGAGGTGGACTTTGTAGCATCAGTCAGGATCTCATTGCTGTGGAAGTCCAGAGGAAGTCGACACTCATCCAGACCGTCAAGGATGAACAAAACCCTGAACTCTTCAAACCTGCAGATTCCTGCTTCTCTGGTTTCAGGAAAGAAGTGATGAACAAGTTCCACCAAGCTGAACTTTTTCTCTCTCAGCACGTTCAGCTCTCTGAAAGTGAACGGAAACATGAACTGTATGTCCTGGTGGGCTTTGTCTTCAGCCCAGTCCAGAGTGAACTTCTGTGTTAAGACCGTCTTCCCGATGCCAGCCACTCCCTTTGTCATCACTGTTCTGATTGGTTCATCTCGTCCAGGTGAGGGTTTAAAGATGTCTTCATGTCTGATTGTGGCTTCTGGTCCGTGTGGTTTCCTGGATGCTGTTTCAATCTGTCTGACCTCATGTTCTTCATTGACCTGTCCAGTCCCTCCCTCTGTGATGAAGAGCTCTGTGTAGATCTGATTCAGGAGGGTCCGCTTTCCTGCTTTAGCGATCCCCTCAAACACACACTGGAACTTCTTCTTCAGGTTAGATTTCAGTTTACCTTGATACACTGGAGCAAGAAGTTCTGAATGAAGACACAACAAATAAAGTGATAAGTGATTGATTAAGTTCATGTGAGATTTTAATGTCCTTGTCTGAACATATTTTGGTCCATCTGTTGAGACTCAGTGAATGTTCCACTGATCCAGCAGTTAAACCTTTAGAGAAATCCTCTTACTGCTCTGCAGACGCTCAGCCAGCTCCTCCTCCTTCATTCTCCTCAGGAAGTGCAGCGTGATCTTCAGAAATGCCTCTCTGCTGCTCCTCCTCCTCTGCTCCTCATCCTCACCGTCCAACACCTCCTCATCCTCCCCCTGACTCTCTAAGCATTCTGGGTCATCTGAACTCAGAACGGTCTTGATCTTCTTCAGCTCGTTCCTCACAAAAGAGACAATGTTCTCCTCCAGCAGCTGGAACAGAAGATGATATGAATGACACAAAGTGAAATGATGGAAGCAAACATCAGATCCATGTTGGACAGACTGACGGTCCACTGGTCGAAAAAGTGCAGCGTGGAGATTATTGTGAACAGAACAGATGTGAAAGCAGCTGTTGTTCATGTACAGACCATAAACATGGAGTCCAGGTGAGTTTGATGCTGCTGGGCAGACTGAGCACTGGGACCCTCTGAGCCCTCCTGGTGGACTCTGTGGAGGAATCGTGAAGAATTAGCTCACATCATGTCCGTCCACACAGAGACAAAGACAAGCTGAAGGTCCTTTGAGCTGAAGTGTTGATTCCAACATTGAATCAGATGGTTTCCACTGACATTAAAGTGTCGCTCGTCCTGCTGATCCCACCGTGAATCAACAGTCCAGTCTGCATTTCTGTGCAGTTTTCACTTTACTGTGTTGGTTCACCAGCTCGTCTGGTTGAGTCCCTCCAGTTCTCATTGACCCCTATAATACTGTGGACAGCATCACACAGCTCACACAAGCTACCTGGATGCTACCTGTCCAGCACAAATTGGCAGTGAGTCACAATAAACTCAGTGAAACATGAGAAAAGCAAAGAGAGAAGCAGAGAATACTGGATCAAAGCAGAGCTGAGGGTGATTTCACATCCAGCTGTGTTTCGATAGAGAGACTTTGGAAGGTCCCCACTGGATTTGTACTGAAGCCTCATATTGTCCTCAGCTTTCAGTGTCCACATGTGGACATGTCAGTGCTGTTTAGGGACAGACTGGACAAATGTCCTTTAACACTAATTTTGCTCTGACCTTCATCATCATCAGCTGAAGAAATTCAGCCTGCCAAAGACAATGATGGTGCACTTCTACACAGCCATCATCGAGTCCATCCTCACCTCCTCCATCACTGTCTGGTACGCTGCTGCCACCGCCAAGGACAAGGGCAGACTGCAGCTGTCATTCGGTCTGCAGAGAAGGTGATTGGCTGCAATCTCCCATCTCTTCAGGACCTGTTCGCCTCCAGGACCCTGAGGCGTGCAGAAAAGATTGTGGCTGATCCCTCTCACCCCGGACACAAACTCTTTGAGCCACTCCCCTCTGGCAGGAGGCTGCGGTCCATCAGGACCAAAACCTCACGCCACAAGAACAGTTTTTTCCCGTCTGCTGTCAGCCTGACCAACAAGGCCCGGAACCCCCCCGACACTCTTCACACTCCACCTCTGCCTCATCTGTCACACTGACTGATATAAATATAACTCTATGTGTTACATGAACACTCAGACTGGACTTGTTCTGAAAAACAGACTGTGTTTCTGGAAAAAACAAACAGACTTGTGTGTATATATATATATTTATATTGTTAATTTTTTTTACTTCTTTAATAGCTTATTTTTAGTAGACGTGTCACACACCAACTTCACCAAAACAAATTCCTCGTATGTGTAAAATCGTACTTGGCAATAAAGCTTTTTCTGATTCTGATTTCTGCTCTTTTCATGCTGTTTACGGTCTTTGTCAAGACCCTGCTGAGGCTTCAGAAAGCTGAGAGAGCCCCTCTGATCAGTCCTGCGGTGGAAACACAGAACATTTAACCAGCAGCTTCTCCAGCGGCTGTCCGGCCGAGCGAAGCCGCCTTCAGAGGCTCGGCCAGTGGGAGAGCAGCGGCTCGTCTGCGCCTCCTCCACAGGCTGATCCAGGCAGGAAAAGCTGCCTTCAGCCATCAGGACGTGGTGCTACACAGTAACACCGACTCTGAGTTCACCTCCTGAGGATCACCTCCCTCTACTTCTACTCTTATTACACCGTTTAGCCTCCGCACATCGAGGGGACGTTTGTCACGGAGGAGCTTCACCTCCTTCATCCGGAGTTCAGTCAAACTGAGAGTTTGAAGAAATGATCGATGCTGTTTGTGTTGAAGCGGAGCTGAAGACAGTTTGAGGGAGAAAGAAACACCTGAAACGAGTTACTTTACCTTCAGATGGAGCTTCAGAGGAGAAAACACACTGCGACAGACCGAAGGCAGAAAGTGAAAGTAAAGTTCAGACCGGAAGGAGCGGACAGACAGACGGACAGAGAGAAAGAGAGAGAGAGAGAGAGAGAGAGAGAGAGAGAGAGAGAGAGAGAGAGAGAGAGAGAGAGAGAGACAGACGGACAGACAGAGAGAGAGAGAGAGAGAGAGAGAGAGACAGACGGACAGACAGAGAGAGAGAGAGAGAGAGAGGGACAGAGAGAGAGAGAGAGAGAGGGACAGAGAGAGAGAGAGAGAGAGGGAGAGAGACAGACGGACAGACAGAGAGAGAGAGAGAGAGGGACAGAGAGAGAGAGAGAGAGAGAGAGAGAGAGAGGGACAGAGAGAGAAAGAGAGAGAGAGAGAGACAGAGAGAGAGAGAGAGAGAGAGGGACAGAGAGAGAGAGAGAGAGGGACAGAGAGAGAGAGAGAAAACTCTGAGCTCAACATGCTTAAAGAACGAAGTAAAAGTACTCGTTCTGCAGAAAGAATCATCTCACAGTACTTTTATACTGCAGTTTCATCTCTAATTTTACTTCATCGTTTATTATCTGATTATATTTTGTAATAATAATGTGAATCTCCAAAGTAACTGAAGCTTGAGAAGAAATGCAGTGGAGAGCAGAAGAAAGTAGCAGGAAGTACAAATACTCAAGCAAAGTACAAGTACTTCCAGACTGAATGACAGTACTCTGATTGGACGAGGATTTTAACCTGTTGTCAAACCGTTTCTACTGGACACAAACTGAATATTTCACATCAAACGTGAAGAAAAAACGTGAAAACTTCACCTTTGAACCGGAGACGAGAAGCTGCGTCGCGGCGTTGACACCTGAAAAACCCGGAAACAGAAACGGATCACCGGTGTGAACACAGCACCCACCCTCACCTGTGGGCACGGAGACGTCTCATTGGCCGCCGCTGCCCACGAGGCGTGGCAGCTGACCGCTCTTCTACCCGTGCGTGACGGCGACCTGTGGCACGTGCGGCGTCCACGCAGACCGCCGGCACGATTCTCTGTGCGTGCAAACATTTCACAATAAAAGCTTCCACAGAGACGCAGCAGGGCTTTTAATTTGAAAGGGATACAAGAAGTGCTGAGTGACAAAAACTGTCTTTCACAGAGACACAGAAACTGGAGTGAATATTTCTGATTTGAACATATCACTTCCGGTAACCGAAGCGACATGACGCTCTTACTGTGAAAGTCCAACGTGTGCCACTTCCGGTGACAATTAGCGTTGAACGTCTGCGATAAACGCTACTTTAAACTAATTCCGCCGCATTTTAGCGCAGCGACAACACCCCTGAACTGTACCTGAAGCAGATAATGAACATACAAGCATAACTATAATCAAACACACTCACTTCCTGCTGCGTGACGTCACTCACAATATAACCAACCCGTGAGCTGGCTCATCTTTAAGATTAATACTGAACACTAATGAAGAGCTAATTAAAGGCACATCAACATTCTGAGTTCCGTGCTGTGGGAACATCCAAAGCTGAATCAAACATGTCGTTTGCATCATCCTGATGAGGTCGAAAACAAAGCACACGGACACACGAACAGTTTGCTGCAGGAACGTCTCATTTCCAACCCGTCAGTGTTTTCTGGTTCTGGAGGCCTGTTGATCGTCCATCCTGACTTTTAACGCCTTCAGTTACAGGTCTGTTCTCCTCCACTGGAAACACAACAAATTGAAATTAGAAGTGAAACATTTTCTACAAAAAATATGATTCAGTTTCAACAGAATCAGTGAATGAAGTTAGAAACCAGAGTTTTCGGTGAAGTCCGGCCTCCAGAAACAATCCACTCCAGCTGCCTGTTCTTTAAAAAACCAAATTCTTTCTCACTGGTGAAAAACATCAAACACAGAGCTGCTTAAGACTGAGCGACAAAATAACAGAGAGAAAAACAAAGACAGAATCAAAATGACAGAACGAAGCAGGATGTGTTTTAGAGTCTGGATCCCAGTTTTGAACCAAGTCTTGTCCTCAGAGCTTCAGTCCTGCTGGAAGAAACCGTCTCAACAAGCGTCTCTGCAGCTTCACTTCAGTCCGCTGCTCTCACCAACACACTCGTGATGGTTGATATGAGCGAGCTCACTGAAGCTTTTCCCACAAACGGAGCAGCGGAAGGGTTTCTCCCCCGTGTGGACAGTTAAGTGTTGTCGAAGACTCGGCTTTTGTCCAAATCTTTTCCCACAAACGGAGCAGCTGAAGGGTTTCTCCCCCGTGTGAATCCTCATGTGTGTCACCATATTTCCTCTCCACTGAAAAGTCTTCTCACAAACCGAGCAGCTGAAGCGTTTTCCCTCTGAATGAAGTCTCATGTGATTCCTTAAGGACCCCTTCACGTCGTATCTTTTCCCACAAACGGAGCAGCTGAAAGGTTTCTCTCCTGTGTGGACGGTCGAGTGTCGTATCAGATTGTACTTTTGTCCGAATCTTAAACCACAAACAGAACAGCTGAAGGGTTTCTCTCCTGTGTGGAATCTCATGTGTTCTCTCTGACTTTCCTTATGTTTGAATCCTTTCCCGCAGATGGAACAACTGAAAGGTTTCTCTCCCGTGTGGACGGTCGAGTGTCGTCTCAGATGCGCCTTTTGTCTGAATCTTAAACCACAAACAGAACAGCTGAAGGGTTTCTCTCCTGTGTGGATTCTCATGTGCTTCAGAAACAATCCTCTCTGCTGAAAAGTTTTCTCACAAACTGAGCAGCTGAAATATTTTCCCTCTGAATGAAGTCTCATGTGAGATGTTAAGGAGCCCTTATGTTGGTATCTTTTCCCACAAACTGAGCAGCTGAACGGTTTCTCTCCTGTTTGGACTCCACTGTGGTCAAAGCTTGAAGCACATTCAGAGGAGCTGACTGATGTTTGTCCAGTGTTACATTTCACATCACTTACAGGTGCTTCATTGTTCTGCAGAGGGTTTAAACCTGACTGAGCTTCTCTGGTCTCCTCCCAGTCACAGCTGTCATCAGTCTCAGGGTCAAAGGACGGAGACGTCTCGTCGTCAGTGTCTGGTTCTAAATGTCTGTCTGGATCTGAGCTCCTGGCTGGTTCTGGTCCTCCACAGTCCTCTCCATCAGTTTCTGTCTCCGTGTCTTCAGCGTGTCTCTGATGAAGCTGTGAGGACTGAGGTTTCTCTTCATCCTCTTCTTCGCTCTTCACAGGGACAGGAGGGAATGTGAACTTAATGATGTCGGCCTCCTCCGGCCCTGGAAGCTGCTCTCCCTCCTGACTGGTCCACAGTTCCTCCTGTTCCTCTTTAATGTGTGGCAGCTCTGCTGGGTCCTCCTGGTCCAGACTGGGGCTCCACTCCTGCCGCTCAGGGGGATCCTCTTCTTGACTCACCGACAGCAGCCGGACGTCTGTGGAGGAGCATCAAACACAAACACACCTTTTAGAAAACGGTCATTTCCTGTTAGCACTGAAACCACTGACACCTCTGCTTCCTTCAGTGAGTGAAGACATGTTCACATTTTAAAGAACAAATCTGGAAATCAGTTCAAACTACAAAAAAGTAACGCAGCTCTCTTGTTGTGCGGCTCATCGGATCGAACGGACAGCTGAGACAGAGTTCACACTGTCTCACTTCAGACTGATCACAACATACAATCTGGAAAACGACTGCAGCCTCGACGCAGACGCTCATTTTTCTTCAGACAATGAAGAAGAAAGGAGCCTTTAGAAAAAGCACAGTCTCACATCTTCAGCTCATTTGACGCTCAAACAACTCAAGTTCTGCTGCTTTGCAGCAGTTTGCAGTGAGAACAAGCAGCAAAGAGTCAAACCTGCTCTGTGTAACCGGACTTCAGGCTGGAAAACAGCGTCCAGTAGTTTTCGTTGTCGACAGAGTTCCTCCTCGTACTCTGCTATCGTTCTTTCAAACAGCTCAAATATCTCTTCAGCAGCCGCAGTCAGTCGCTGCTTGACAAAAGCTCTCAGCGTTTGGACTTTAGACATTTTCACTGATTCACAGCAACTTCTCCTCCAGACACACTCGGTTAAAAACTGTCTGCTCTCTCTGATGTGCGCTAAGCTGCTAAATTACATGACGTTCGCCTCCGTCTGTTTCCAGCTAGCAAGCTAAGTTAGCTTCATTAGCTTCGTAGGACAACAGCGGATCATTCAGATGGAAAACATTTTCAGATAAAAGGGACAGCACAGAGTCTATTCAGGCAGCTCAATGTGGACATTTGAGCTCCGTGAAAAATACACTTCGGTCTCTGTCCAAGCTACTCCCACTCGCACCGTGAAGCCGGGCTCCGTCTACTTCCTGCTAGCAGGCTAGGCTAACTTCCTGTAGCATTGTTGGCTAACAGGAGATGAGTCTGCGGTGAATCATCTCGGAAGTTCACACAAAGTCCACTTCAACAAGTTTATCCACACATACAGACTCTGCTGGGTCACTGAGGCTGAATCTGATGAGAACGACGTGATACGGAACGGAAGAAATTAGCATGTTAGCCGCAGGAAGTACCGCCGCTCCCGGTACCATTGGTTCGCTGATTTTCAAAATAAAAGATCTAATTACATGCCATAATTTGGATTTCCTCCTTCTCACTGAGACCTGGATTTAATCTGGAGAGTTGTGCCCTCTAGTGGAACGTTTCTTAGAAACATCTCACTTTTATTCCTTCTGGTTTTGGTTCTTTTATCAGGAAGATGTTTTTGGTGTTTCAATGGCTTCACGTTGCTTTTAGCTGCATATATTCTCATCTCATTCTCATCATCGGAGTCTTCCTCAACATCATCCTAACCCATGGGTGCGCGGCTCACTGCCGAACTCCAGTCAGCTGCTCGGACCAGGACTCGTGCATGGGGTCCCTCCAAGGGCTTAGCCATGCTTTGGTTTCTAGCTTAGCTCTGTTTTTGTCATTGTTGATGTAGTTTTAGTTTTCTTGAGCCATTATTTAATCCTTTGTCTTTCTTTTTTTTAATCAATTTTTTTCATACATTTTTGTATTTTTTTTTTTCAACCCAACCTGTAAATAGTCCTGGTTTCTGCACAGTAAATTTCCACGTGGGGATACTACAGCCTGCGCCTTCCTCTTCTTCCCACTCGCCATCTTCACAACATGTTTTTATGGTTTCATAGAAACTACTTGCACTACCTGCTCATCCTTCATACTGTTTACTTCAAGCCACTTGCACTACTTGCATGTATTAATATGTCTGGAAATTTTTACTATTTGCACTTCTTGTGAGATGCTAAACTGCATTTCGTTGTCTCTGTGTTGCAAAAGTATGTGAGGATGGTTTGACAGTAAAAGTACTCAGTGGAGATAAAATGTCCTGTGACTGTTTTTGTCTGACATTGTTAAATTGTGGATCTAATTTTGTCTTCAAATGTCTGATCAGAGTAATATATATATATATATATATATACACACACACACACACTTACATGTGTGTAATGTGTGTAATGAATGTGTTTCTTCTGCTCATATTTCCCTCATCATTGCACCGTAAATCCTCAGAGTTCACTGTACATTCACAGTTTCTAATACTGGATTTGTTCCAGTCACAAACTGTCTGCACACACTGACTGTGACCAGCAGGGGGCACTGTGGTGACACACACACACACACACACACACACACACACACACACACACACACACACACACACACACACAGAGTTTGTACTGTGTACCTGTACTATGGAAAATGCAGTATTTACCAGGATGAACGTGTCATTTCACAGCACATTATTCCTGTTTCATACAAATGATGCACTTCATGTCGTTTAACAGCATATTTCATTATTCTCTGCTGTGCATAATTCTTGTTTTTGACTAACTTTGTTAACTGAAGCTTTTCATTTTGTCCTTCTTGTCCACTGCACTGTATCACAGAGTCAGATTCCCGTGTTTCCCTCCCCTGACGCTGTCAGCTGAGTGTCCAGGCTCCTGTTTCGCTCTGTGCTGCAGCAGCTCATCAGGACTCTGTCAGCGTTTGGGAACTGAGACTGCCGTCATTTCCAAACTGGAACGTTTTCTCATTCTTGCTTCATGTGCGATTTCATGTTGACTGACAGACCAGAGGACAGTTTCAGTCCACCTTCACTGAGCTCGGGACCAGAGAAGGATCTGGATCTGGTTCATGGAGGGTTTCCTCTTTGCGTGCTGGAGCTTCAGCTTCATTTGTGTGCAGCCATGAAGTGACGTCCACTGCAGAATCCAGTCTGTCTTCAACGCAGAGACGTCTGAGGGCCGAAGACCAGACTGACCTGCACGCTGAAGCTGAAGCTCCTAGCTAGCATATTCGTGAGCTTGTTAGCTTCACCCTGCAGCCACAGGTGCAAGAACAAAGCTTTCCTGGGTTTGCTTTGCACGCGTCTTCATCGCCTGCGGTTGAAAAGGATAAAAAGCTGAACTTCTTCTGCCGACAGCAGGACTCCAGTTTGGTTTTTTGGTTTTCATTTAAGACCATCACCAGTTTTTTCTTCTGTATTTGAGTGTTTGGACGCTATAAATGCATTCGATTGTTGTTCATTTCACATGTTCACTTCACTGGCGACATTAAGTTTCACATCGATGAAACGTATATTTGTGTGGTTCTTTGTTCAGCCTTCAATAATCTGCTCTATTGTCCATTTCCTGATTCATGCATAATGGCGGCGGAGCTCCATGTAAACATCAGCAGTGGTGACAGAACGTTCAGAGTCAGACTGACTTTCGTGGCTGCAGCTGGTGGATGAAGAGCTTCCTCTTCTGATAATGTGTCTCTGCCTTGAGTGCAGCTCGTCCAACTGTTGCTCCATCATGCCATTACCTCCTTCCTCCTCGCCATACGTGGGCGGGTGTTTGTGTAATGGCTTGAATGGAGGTTCAAGGCTGTGACATCAGTCTAATGGGTTCGTATTTACCCGTCTGCTTCCAGATGCTGCTCAATTTGTTCCATTAGACAAAAACAGAGCCCTTCAGAGAAATGACCTTGTGACTGACATGAATTGGAAGAGCTTCAGTTAAGTTGTAGAATCAGATATAAAGAAATCTATTGAGATAATCTATACAGCCAAAGCACTGACGTGAAAGCAGGGAAGCAGACGTTCTGAACGAAGCTTCTACTCTAATAAATGAAAGTTATTTCTACCTACTGTTGCATATTCTTCAAAGATATTTGTTTTAGAGATACATTTTACACCAAAATACTACAAAACATCACAAAACAACAAAAAAAAGCAAAACATTTTGTGCTTCTATTCATATTTCTAGTGAGAGCACAGAGTTGGCTTCACACAGAAGAACCTGATTGGAGCACGGGGCATCTTCATTGATGAAACTATTCCTCTGAGAGCCTTAAAGAGACGCTCCCTTTAAATAAAGGTCAACCGAGGAACCGTCTTGGTGGATGTGGATCCCTAAAAAGAAGACGGAGTCTTTGGCTCCTGGTGGCCGAGTGGCTCCACATAGAAGTGGAGCTCTGGAGAAAACCTTGTCGTGAAGGTAAAACATTTCTTAGTGGACATAAAGCCTCAAAGTGAAAGTTGCCTGGATGAAGAGCTCTAAAAAGAGGTTCCTGGTGGGCAAAGAGCCTTAAAGACAACGTCTTCGTGGACATAGTGCCTTTGGGAGACGGTCAAGGTCAATGCAGAACTTTAAACAAAGGCGCTCGAGGACACAGGCTGCTGGTGGATGTGAAGCATTCCGAGCATTCGGGGATGTAGAGCTTTAAAGAAAAGCTCTGAGTCCACAAACGAACACAAAGCTCATAGAGTAGATGACACTGAGCACATGTGAAAGCTGCAAGAGACGTTCCTGGAGGACATGGAGCCCATTGAGGACTCCTTGGTTAACAAGTTGACACGGGGCCTTTAGAAGACTTCTACAGAGATATAGAGCCTTTAAGAGGGGCTCCTGGTGGACATGTTTGGTAGATGCTGACCATCGGAGAAGGTTGTAGAGAGTGTAGACTTGAGGAAACCTTGTTAGCTGACATGGAGCCTGAAGGAAAATGTCTCAGAGGACGTCGAGGCTTGAAAATGTCTCAGAGGACGTCGAGGCTTGATGAGAGCTTCTTAGTGGACACGGAGCCTTAGCGGGTCCAGGTGGACGCACTAGTCCTCACCTGTGGTCCGTTAAATGAGATAAACCCTCTGCAGACTCATCACCGGTGACACCGAGGCTCCAGACAAAGAGAAGGTGTGTGTGTGTGTGTAACTGTACACCCTGACCCGCAGGTCTGAATCCTGTCTCCTCTCCCATGACGACATGTCGGCTCTGTGTTAATCTGCCAAATCTGCCGGCTGACATTTAACACGCGGCGGCGAGGTGGAGAACAGAGGTTCATGTGCTGTTTGATACGCTGCTTTCATCCCGGGAAAACCTCGTATCTCCACATTTCCATTTTCATTCGTGTTTGGACGTTTTAAACTCAGATCGGGCTGATGGTGGTCCGCTTCTGCTGCACGGAGGTCTAGTCCAGAGTCCAGAGTCCACAGTCCAGAGTCTACAGTCCACAGTCCACAGTCCAGAGTCTACAGTCTACAGTCCAGAGTCCAGAGTCCACAGTCCAGAGTCTACAGTCCACAGTCCACAGTCCAGAGTCTACAGTCTACAGTCCAGAGTCCAGAGTCCACAGTCCACAGTCCAGAGTCTACAGTCCACAGTCCACAGTCCACAGTCCACAGTCCAGAGTCCACAGTCCACAGTCCAGAGTCTACAGTCCACAGTCCACAGTCCACAGTCCACAGCAAAGCTGAAAACCAGTGAAGCAGATAAAACCATGACGTCACTATAAAAGTACACACACTGAAATTAATTCATTAAACGTTTGTCCTGAAGAAGAACAAACAACAAGGAGAGAAGAAGAAAGTTCAGCTGTGTGTGTGTGTGTGTGTGTGTGTGTGTGTGTGTGTGTGTGTGTGTGTGTGTGTGTGTGTGTGTGTGTGCGCGGGGGGGGGGGGGGTATTTCATTGATTGTCCATTTTCATGCAGCTGTGTGTTTACGAGCATGAATGAACGTTGGTGATGACATCGTTATTGATGTGTGTGTGTGTGTGTGTGTGTGTGTGTGTGTGTGTGTGTGTGTTTGTGTGTGTGTGTGTGTGTGTGTGTGCGTGTCCTTGGCTGACAGACTATAAAAGTTGACCTCACTCTCAGAGCGACAGAAGAGGAGAGAAACGACAGAATCTCCATCGGACGAGCGACCGACAGGAAAACACCAGCAATAAGAGGAAGACGAGGACGAAGAGGCAGAGACAGAGGGACAGAGGGACAGAGGGACAGAGGGACAGACAGGTCAGTGTGGTGAGAATCTGCATTATTATTATTCTGATTGTTGTTATTATTGGTTTAAAAAGTCTAGTCTTCTCCTCACATGTGCTGACGGACTCGACCAATCAAGACGATTCTGAAAGACGAAACCTTTGAAAACCAGAAGCACATCTGAGTTTTTCAGGGAATCAGTTTGTGATTTCATCAAAGAGCAAAAGTATTTTAAAAAACAACGAGTATGAAAGAGTTTGGGTTTGTCAGAACAACAGAAATGAAGATAATTCTGGAATAATTTGTGCAATAAATACGACTTTTTGCTCATTTCTATGTGCAAAAATAAGGAGTGAAAACAAACTTATATTAGATGAATATATAAACACTGAATGTAAGACAGAAATACACACACACACACACACACACACACACACACACACACACTCAGGTGAAAACATGTGGTATTATCTTCTGTTTGTGTGTAACAGCCTGTCACCGTCCAGTGAAAACCAAATACTTCAAATATGCCAAATACTTCAAATTGTACTCCGTTTGCAGGATGTGAGAGATGGTAACAGTACACACATACAGGAAGTGTACACGTAGTACAGAAGGTACTGAGATAATATGTAAGAAGAAGAATGAAGGTGTGTGATGAAGGTCCAGCTCGTACTCTGAGGTGCGTTCAGGTTCAGTAAATTCAAACTTTCATCCTGAAGCCTGATCGATCAATCAAACATGGAATTGATTGATAATTGATATGTTCATATAAATATATAAACACACTGAAGTCTGGAGTGGAACACCACACACGTCTGTCCTCGTGTGTGACGTGTCTTTGTGCCCTTGTCTCTGATTGGCCGACAGGAGAATGTGTCCTGCGTGGCTATTAATGGCTGTGGTGGTTGTGGGCGGGGCCGGAGGAGCTGTCAGTCAGTGCTGGGAGCATCCGAGCTGTCAGGAGCTCAACTCTGAGAGCAGCATGATGGTAACACACACACACACACACACACACACACACACACACACACACACACCAAACACACACACACACACACACACACACACACACACACACACACACACACACACACAGCCTGGTTGTCAATAAAGTTTTCTTCTCGTCTGACATGAATGACACGCTGACGCTGTGAGGAGGACTGAGGTCAGACCACAGCCTGATGAAGAGCCAATCAGCAGTCGTGTCTTTGTTCTTGTGAATAAACCTGTATTTCCTACCTTCACCGCGCCTCCTCTTCTCCTCCTCTTCTCCTGCAGGAGTGCATCCAGCTGTGTCACTCCGACCTCACCGCCGAGACCCCCGCCATCCCAGGCAATTCCCACCTCCAGCCTCCGCCTCCATCAGACCCATCCTCCTCCTCCTCCTCCTCCTCCTCCCCTCAGGCCAAGCGCTCCTACTCCATGGAGCATTTCCGCTGGGGGAAGCCCGTCGGCCGGAAGCGCCGCCCGATCAAAGTCTACACCTCCAACGGCGTGGAGGAGGAGTCCGCCGAGGTTTTCCCCGGAGAGATGAGGAGGCGGGAGCTGGCCAGCGAGTTGCTGGCGGCGGCGGAGGAGGAGGAGAAGGCGCAGGAGGTGATGGAGGAG